>NC_054372.1:300000-582271 GCF_017654675.1 Xenopus laevis | reverse complement strand
TGCTCTGTGTATGATTCATAGTGAATAGGAGGAGACTAGAGGGAGAAGACAGGACTGTGATTGGTTAGTGTGTGTGTATGATTAATAGTGAATAGGAGGAGACTAGAGAGAGAAGACAGGACTGTCATTGGTTAGTGTGTGTGTATGATTAATAGTGAATAGGAGGAGACTAGAGAGAGAAGACAGGACTGTGATTGGTTAGTGTGTGTGTATGATTAATAGTGAATAGGAGGAGACTATAGGGAGAAGACAGGACTGTGATTGGTTAGTGGTGTGTGTATGATTAATAGTGAATAGGAGGAGACTAGAGGGAGAAGACAGGACTGTGATTGGTTAGTGTGTGTGTATGATTAATAAGTGAATAGGAGAGACTAGAGGGAGAAGACAGGACTGTGATTAGTTAGTGTGTGTGTATGATTAATAGTGAATAGGAGAGGACTAGAGGGAGAAGACAGGACTGTGATTGGTTAGTGTGTGTGTATGATTATAGTGAATAGAGGAGACTAGAGGGAGAAGACAGGACTGTGATTGGTTAGTGTGTGTGTATGATTAATAGTGAATAGGAGGAGACTAGAGAGAAGACAGGACTGTGATTGGTTAGGTGTTGTGTATGATTCATAGTGAATAGGAGGAGACATAGAGGGAGAAGACAGGACTGTGATTGGTTAGTGTGTGTGTATGATTAATAGTGAATAGGAGGAGACTAGAGGAGAAGACAGGACTGTGATTGGTTAGTGTGTGTGTATGATTAATAGTGAATAGGAGGAGACTAGAGGGAGAAGACAGGACTGTGATTGGTTAGTGTGTGTGTATGATTAATAGTGAATAGGAGGAGACTAGAGAGAGAAGACAGACTGTGATTGGTTAGTGTGTGTGTATGATTAATAGTGAATAGGAGGAGACTAGAGAGAGAAGACAAGGACTGTCATTGGTTAGTGTGTGTGTATGATTAATAGTGAATAGGAGGAGACTAGAGGGAGAAGACAGGATGTGATTGGTTAGTGTGTGTGTATGATTAATAGTGAATAGGAGGAGACTAGAGGGAGAAGACAGGACTGTGATTGGTTAGTGTGTGTGTATGATTAATAGTGAATAGGAGGGAGACTATAGGGAGAAGACAGGACTGTGATTGGTTAGTGTGTGTGTATGATTAATAGTGAATAGGAGGAACTATAGGGGAAGACAGGACTGTGATTGGTTTAGTGTGTGTGTATGATTAATAGTGAATAGGAGGAGACTATAGGAGAAAGACAGGACTGTTATTGGTTAGTGTGTGTGTATGATTAATAGTGAATAGGAGGAGACTAGAGAGAGAAGACAGGACTGTGATTGGTTAGTGTGTGTGTATGATTAATAGTGAATAGGAGGAGACTATAGGGAGAAGACAGGACTGTGATTGGTTAGTGTGTGTGTATGATTAATAGTGAATAGGAGGAGACTAGAGGGAGAAGACAGGACTGTGATTGGTTAGTGTGTGTGTATGATTAATAGTGAATAGGAGGAGACTAGAGAGAGAAGACAGGACTGTGATTGGTTAGTGTGTGTGTATGATTAATAGTGAATAGGAGGAGACTAGAGAGAGAAGACAGGACTGTGATTGGTTAGTGTGTGTGTATGTTAATAGTGAATAGGAGGAGACTAGAGGGAGAAGACAGGACTGTGATTGGTTAGTGTGTGTGTATGATTAATAGTGAATAGGAGGAGACTAGAGGGAGAAGACAGGACTGTGATTGGTTAGTGTGTGTGTATGATTAATAGTGAATAGGAGGAGACTAGAGAGAGAAGACAGGACTGTGATTGGTTAGTGTGTGTGTATGATTAATAGTGAATAGGAGGAGGACTAGAGGAGAAAGACAGGACTGTGATTGGTTATGTGTGTGTATGATTAATAGTGAATAGGAGGAGACTAGAGAGAGAAGACAGGACTGTGATTGGTTAGTGTGTGTGTATGATTAATAGTGAATAGGAGGAGACTATAGGGAGAGACAGGACTGTGATTGGTTAGTGTGTGTGTATGATTAATAGTGAATAGGAGGAGACTAGAGAGAGAAGACAGGACTGTGATTGGTTAGTGTGTGTGTATGATTAATAGTGAATAGGAGGAGACTAGAGGGAGAAGACAGGACTGTGATTGGTTAGTGTGTGTTGTATGATTAATAGTGAATAGGAGACTATAGGGAGAAGACAGGACTGTGATTGGTTAGTGTGTGTGTATGATTAATAGTGAATAGGAGGAGACTAGAGGGAGAAGACAGGACTGTGATTGTTAGTGTGTGTGTATGATTATAGTGAATAGGAGGAGACTAGAGGAGAGAAGACAGGACTGTGATTGGTTAGTGTGTGTGTATGATTAATAGTGAATAGGAGGAGACTAGAGAGAGGAACAGGACTGTATTGGTTAGTGTGTGTGTATGATTAATAGTGAATAGGAGGAGACTAGAGAGAGAAGACAGGACTGTGATTGGTTAGTGTGTGTGTATGATTAATAGTGAATAGGAGGAGACTAAGGGAGAAGACAGGACTGTGATTGGTTAGTGTGTGTGTATGATTAATAGTGAATAGGAGAGACTAGAGAGGAGAAGACAGGACTGTGATTGGTTAGTGTGTTGTGTATGATTAATAGTGAATAGGAGGAGACTAGAGGAGAAGACAGGACTGTGATTGGTTAGTGTGTGTGTATGATTAATAGTGAATAGGAGGAGACTAGAGAGAGAAGACAGGACTGTGATTGGTTAGTGTGTGTGTGTATGATTAATAGTGAATAGGAGGAGACTAGAGAGAGAAGACAGGACTGTGATTGGTTAGTGTGTGTGTGTATGATTAATAGTGAATAGGAGGAGACTAGAGAGAGAAGACAGGACTGTGATTGGTTAGTGTGTGTGTGTGATTAATAGTGAATAGGAGGAGACTAGAGAGAGAAGACAGGACTGTGATTGGTTATGTGTGTGTGTATGATTAATAGTGAATAGGAGGAGACTAGAGAGAGAAGACAGGACTGTGATTGGTTAGTGTGTGTGTATGATTAATAGTGAATAGGAGGAGACTAGAGAGAGAAGACAGGACTGTGATTGGTTAGTGTGTGTGTGTATGATTAATAGTGAATAGGAGGAGACTAGAGGGAGAAGACAGGACTGTGATTGGTTAGTGTGTGTGTATGATTAATAGTGAATAGGAGGAGACTAGAGGGAGAAGACAGGACTGTGATTGGTTAAAAAATGGTCAGTGTCAAGAGGTGCAACACACGCAGCTAAAGAATCAGGCATAGGCGTCACTTACTTAACACCGGAAATGCTGAAGGATCACCTTGGTGTATCTGTAATGAAGCTGGAACTTCATGGTGGGAAACATCATGGCGATTGTTATAAATATTGCACTTTGCTCACTATAGGAGTTAAGTGATAAAAGGCACAAGTTTGCCCAGGAGCAGTAACCCAAAGCAACCAATCAGCAGTAGCATTTACTGGTCACTGGTAAGTGAATGTGCCCTTTAATCAGCAAAAGGTGACCGCTCTCTCTTCCACTTTGCAACTTCTCATTTTGATTTTGACACATCAGTACATTTTAAAGGGCAAATCGAATACAAAAGTCGTATTATAAATTCACCGTAAGAATAAAAGAAACAATGCTGATAAACTAATGGGAACGTTTTCTCGGTGTGACTTTCTGACTGTGCCTGCTGTTCCCAAGAGCCTAAAGTCACTGGAGGCTTTAGAATAAATCGGAGTTTACAGAAACATAGAATTTGATTAAAAAAAAAAAAAGAATACATTTTTAGAACTGTTTCTTGCAGTTTTATCTTCA
This sequence comes from Xenopus laevis, assembly GCF_017654675.1. Lineage (NCBI taxonomy): Eukaryota > Metazoa > Chordata > Amphibia > Anura > Pipidae > Xenopus > Xenopus laevis. Next base: position 578,470 of record NC_054372.1, on the reverse strand, counting down.
GAGCACAGAGATAATGAGTAAATGTTCCATTCCCAGAATAAAGCAGAGCTCCCCCGGTGCCTGTGTCTATATTCAGTCTACTGGATAAATCCTCTGTCTGTTCTCTATAAAATGAGAGTTGGATTAGCCGAGCTCCTTACTCTGTTCTACACCCGCAGCCTGGGGCCCCTGTGTCTCTGTGTTACTCACTGTTACTGCTACTGGGGAGACTCTCTGCTTTACATTGTTCTTTCTGGGGGAGCAATGCTGGGGGGAGCCGCTGCATCAAATTTCCTAAAAGTGCTGATCTATATCATCATCCAGTGTGTAGAACCCTGTGTATCTGAGCCAATCAATCCTGCCTGTCGTCTGCACATCATTAAAGCCATTGAGGAATATGAATATATCCAGGAAGGAGACATCATGATCGGAGGGGTGATGACTGTTCATTTAAATGTGCAAAATGTGACATTTCCCTGGGACAATTCCATAAGATTGTTCTGTACTGAGTAAGTGTCAGCTCCTATAGACAAGCACAGGGAACAACAGAACTACATTATTAGCATGTAATTCAGTATAAAGCGGGGAGGCTTGGTTTCTTTGGGTTCGGGTGTCACACATTATTCTTCATTTCTCCAAACATTATTCCAAATAGAGAGGGAGGGGAATGCAAGAATAAACCGTAATTACACGTGTAAGAAGGATTCGATGATTAGAATTACAGTCTATCAACAACTGTATTTCACACAAGACTTTTTCCACTGCAAACCTCATTAAATCCCCAGCCAACAACTATGAAAACACAAGTTTAGAAGGCAACTAAAGCATATTCTGATCAATAGGAGCTTTGGAATACAGTATTTGTTGTACAAACAGACTCATTATTGTTATTATATATATGTATTATCTGTATAGTGTTATGAAATGTAGAGTCTGCAATTTACCACAGCCACGTAAAATGATGCAACTAAGGTTCCCAGAGATGAAACAATTTATTCAGATTATTCAGCCCAGAGACAGCAAATGATACAGAGATCTTTCAAAATCACAGGTTTTACTTCCTTCTCTCTCTCCCTCTTCTTCTCAATCCTTCTCTTCCTCTGCTTCCCTTCCTCTTCTCCTCTTCTCCTCAGCCACAACCAGCTCCATTGTTCTACTCTTTCTATGCCATTGACCCAAATGGGGAATGGTTCTGATTGGCTGATGACAAGTTAAACAGGAAAACCAGCTGATTTCTTTAGATGTCCCTTTTACCAATAACAACTGTACAAACTGTTCCTCTTTGAAATGTAAAAGCCCCTCTCCAGATGGTCTCTCGGGTGTGTCCCACCTATCTAACAAAGCATTCGATCTTATTTTTGCAGTTTATTACAAGACAGGATGGGTCATAAAAACTCAGGACATATACTGGCCAAATGGGGGTTAATTACAATTCTTAGTAGGCAAGAACTAGGAAATGTGAATTCATATATACATAGGTCTATATATATTACTACAATTATCACTGGGAAAACTGAGTGAGGTTGTTACACACTTTGCACAGTCTATTTAATATAGAGGGTATATGTCTATGTGTCAGTGTGAGTCACTTTGTATATACAAATCAGTATGTCTGGGAAGAAATATTGTGTTACCCTGTACGTAGCACTTTGTTTTGCCTCTACTTCATCTTTCATACTTAGGCCTCTCCTCGTGTCTCATTCAATGGGGGTTTTTTTTTCTCTTTTTCTTATGAGCTGTCCAAAAATCCCATTATAACTAATTTCAAACTCAGACATCTAATACAAGTAATTCAAAAACAACTGGACTTGCTGAGTAATCAATGAAGAAGTCTCACTAATTAAAGGAGCAGCTTCTTCGGTACAACTGAAGTTCTCAGCATATAAACTATTCCACTAATCCAATCACAATGGCACACTTGATAAAGGGCAAATAGGCCCGAAACATGTCGTGTACAAGTAGTCGACTAATAAAAGGATAACCACAGCATTAATTGCTTGCAGAGTGCTCTCCTCATTTCCTTATAAATTGCATTATACATATCAGGATATCGGTGACCTGATTGAGGAAAGTTGCACCCTTTTCCTGAACCAAGCGGCACAGCATTTTGGATAATATATTTCCTGCACGATGGCACATTGTAACTTTGAGCTGTTGATCTTGGATGAGCAGTGAAACGTCTTCAATAATTACTCAGCAAGTCTAGTTGTTTATTTTTGAATTACTTGTATTAGATATACCATGACCTGGATGAATGAAAATCTTCATTGTCATCAAAATCAGATGATTGACAGCACCCAATAGTAGAGTGAGTGCATCAGCAGAAAACAAATATGGAGACAACACTCAACATCTTTAGAAGCTTGAATCATGAAATCCATAGGGCTGTGGTGGCCATGGGCTGGTACTACACCCTAAAACACAAAGTACAATATTCTAGCCTTGTTCCTTTTTAGGCTTTAGTTCTCTTTTAACAAATTTATTGTGCTTTGAAAATAGGGGTGCTAACAGTACAAAACATTGGTGAAATGCACTTTTTTTTAGCACACTGCCTTCCTCTATTGACCTCTTTAGCACTTCCACTTGAGCTGTATTTATGAGGGGGGTTCCATTACCACACACTGCCCATCCCCTAACTTGCATGTAATTCAGAGGCACATGTTTGGAATTGGCAATGGACTCAGGTCATACTGGGGCCCCGTGGCAGCCAAGACTGATCCCCCCTAATGTTGCAGATGCACCTCATGCTGGGGCCCCTTAGTGCTGGGCACCTCTTCCTCTGCTCATTCACAATTGACACAAGCTCAGTGGTGACACTGCTTATCTTGACAACGCTATATAAATAAATGATGATGATGATGATGGTGACACCTCATGGCAATTACAGGAATTAAAGGTCAGTAGAGATTTAAGGAACAATAATGTGAATGCAAAGGAAGGTGGGATAACTCCAAATGTGCAATACCCCAACTGGTACCACAAACATATATATGTTATACTTTAAGAATATGTAGTTGATATAAATATTGTCTCAGCTGCATTATTTATTACTCTAGTCAAGATGCAGAATATGTAAAGCTTCTACTGGATTTTCGGTTTGCTGTTGAGCAAACTAACAAGGATCCAGAGCGGTTACCCAATGTGACTTTGGGGTACCATATATACAATTCCTGTGGGAGTTCACTGAAGGCAGTGAAGAGTGTATTACAGATATTATCTGGTACCAGGGAGCCGGTTCCCAATTACTCCTGTGTGGGAAAGAGAAACATTGCTGGATTTATTGGGGATCTCACCTCCGAGACAACTCTACCCATAGCCCAGATTCTGACTCTGTATGGATATTCCCAGGTGAGAGATTGACATTAATTTGTACAACAATATTTATGATAAAATACATCACATATATTTGTATATGTAAATAACAGCCACCATATTGCAGTGTGATTTAATGAAACTTAAGTGGGCAACTTCTTAATGCTGGATAGTGGCCATCTAGCTCTTATTTACTATTGAATGACCCCTCTAATGATCTATGACATTGAACAATACTCCTATACTTGGTTATGGTTATCATAGCAATGAATACTTTGCATTTAACAGGAAAAGATGCGTCTGTTGGAGAAAAACTTTCTGTAATGGGACTTTTATTTTCCTAATGTCCCATGTCTCACTGCCCTGCAAGTTATAGACTCTGCATTTGTAAAACATTTCTGCATGATGTGTTTTGGGCTCTTGTACCAACTCAAAGTCACCAAAGCTCAATAGAAATAAAGATCCATGTCTCTAAAGATGCCACAGTAATTCTCCATATTTTCCCTTGCCAAACTACTGCACATGCTCAGTCTGCCCTTGACTAATGTCAGTGACTTGAGCTTAAATACTGACTCACAATATTCTTCTTTTCTCTGACTGCTTGATCTAGTCACTGCCTATTCACTATTAATCATACACACACACTAACCAATCACAGTCCTGTCTTCTCTCTAGTCTCCTCCTATTCACTATTAATCATACACACACACTAACCAATCACAGTCCTGTCTTCTCTCTAGTCTCCTCCTATTCACTATTAATCATACACACACACTAACCAATCACAGTCCTGTCTTCTCTCTCTAGTCTCCTCCTATTCACTATTAATCACACACACACACTAACCAATCACAGTCCTGTCTGTCTTCTCTCTCTAGTCTCCTCCTATTCACTATTAATCATACACACACACTAACCAATCACAGTCCTGTCTTCTCCCTCTAGTCTCCTCCTATTCACTATTAATCACACACACACTAACCAATCACAGTCCTGTCTTCTCCCTCTAGTCCCCTCCTATTCACTGTTAATCATATACACACACACTAACCAATCACAATCCTGTCTTCTCTTTAGTCTCCGCCTATTCACTATTAATCATACACACACACTAACCAATCACAGTCCTGTCTTCTCTCTAGTCTCCTCCTATTCACTATTAATCATACACACACACTAACCAATCACAGTCCTGTCTTCTCCCTCTAGTCTCCTCCTATTCACTATTAATCATACACACACACTAACCAATCACAGTCCTGTCTTCTCCCTCTAGTCTCCTCCTATTCACTATTAATCATACACACACACTAACCAATCACAGTCCTGTCTTCTCTCTAGTCTCCTCCTATTCACTATTAATCATACACACACACACTAACCAATCACAGTCCTGTCTTCTCTCTCTAGTCTCCTCCTATTCACTATTAATCATACACACACACTAACCAATCACAGTCCTGTCTTCTCTCTCTAGTCTCCTCCTATTCACTATTAATCATACACACACACTAACCAATCACAGTCCTGTCTTCTCCCTCTAGTCTCCTCCTATTCACTATATATCATACACACACACTAACCAATCACAATCCTGTCTTCTCCTCTAGTCTCCCCTATTCACTATTAATCATACACACACACTAACCAATCACAGTCCTGTCTTCTCCTAGTCTCCTCCTATTCACTATTAATCATACACACACACTAACCAATCACAGTCCTGTCTTCTCTCTCTAGTCTCCTCCTATTCACTATTAATCATACACACCACACTAACCAATCACAGTCCTGTCTTCTCTCTTTAGTCTCCTCCTATTCACTATTAATCATAACACACACACTAACCAATCACAGTCCTGTCTTCTCTCTCTAGTCTCCTCCTATTCACTATTAATCATACACACACACTAACCAATCACAGTCCTGTCTTCTTCCTCTAGTCTCCTCCTATTCACTATTAATCATACACACACACTAACCAATCACAGTCCTGTCTTCTCCCCCTAGTCTCCTCCTATTCACTATTAATCATACACACACACTAACCAATCACAGTCCTGTCTTCTCTCTAGTCTCCTCCTATTCACTATTAATCATACACACACACTAACCAATCACAGTCCTGTCTTCTCTCTAGTCTCCGCCTATTCACTATTAATCATACACACACACTAACCAATCACAGTCCTGTCTTCTCCCTCTAGTCTCCTCCTATTCACTATTAATCATACACACACACTAACCAATCACAGTCCTGTCTTCTCCCTCTAGTCTCCTCCTATTCACTATTAATCACACACACACACACTAACCAATCACAGTCCTGTCTGTCTTCTCCCATCTGCTGTAAAGATATGCCTATAGACTACAATATATTGTTAAAAATAAAGAAAAGAAGGAAAAAATAGTTGTGCTGTTTGAAAAAAGTTATCATTAACTGGTCACTGTGTATGTTCTTTGTATAAACGCATCTATTGTACAGCGCTGTGGAATAAGTTGGAACTCTATAAACACATGTTAATAATAGAAATAATAAGGGGCTGGTTTATGTAGGTCATGGAGTGACACACATGCAACTAATTTGGTTACATGCACATTTTATATAATGATGTATTTAATGTGTATTATAGGAATCATTTCTTTATATTAAATATCTAGTATAGGTCAATCTAAAAACAACTGGACTTGCTGAGTAATCAATGAAGACGTTTCACATCCGAGCAGCTTCTTCAGTACAACTGACTGGTGTGGGAAGTTCTCGGCATATAAACTCTTCCACTAATCCAATCACAATGGCACATTGTAACTCTTCAAAAAGGTGACATCTGAAACTCACAGAGGTGTAGATTGTGTGTAGTTACTGTGATAGGATTATCCAATGTGTCATGTGACTCCTAGATACAACTGTTACTTGTGAGAGTTACATGAATGGGTGTGTGACGTGTTCTGAATCTGTATCTATGATATCTATGATACCGCTGTGTCTCTATGCTCGGAGAGTTATTTGGCCAGTATCTCTTATGGAAACTGAAGCAGGGTTAATGGGATATATTAAATCCCCCTAATTCTATATAAAAGTTGAAGAAATACTTCATTATAGATGCAAAGAAATGACCAATGAAGATACTGATTAGATTCCAGCACTATGTCGGCCATCTTGTTATTATGTTACATACACAATTATTCAATACTTGTTAAGTGGAGGGAAACTGGGCTTAATGTTTCCAACTCTAGTTACAGGAACAAAGAACATGGAGCCAGATTTAATCAGATACACTGAGATTCTCATTGGAGGATTATTTTTCATGTTAAGGCAGCCATTGGTTCTTAAGAAAGTTTTCATTAAATAAGTCCTAATGGTTGTATGACTATGAAAATTTGCATTCATCCAGGTCATGTGAATCACACGTCCATTCATACAACTCTCACAAGTAACAGCTGTATCTAGGAGTCACATGACACATTGGATAACCCTATCACAGTAACTACACACAATCTACACCTCTGTGAGTCTCACCTCTTTGAAGAGTTACAATGTGCCATTGTGATTGGATTAGTGGAAGAGTTTATATGCCCAGATCTTCCCACACCAGTCAGTTGTACTGAAGAAGCTGCTCGGATCCTACAAAGTCTCATGTTGTTGTGCAGCATTTTGTGGTGTTGCATGATGTTGCATTGAAGACCAAATAAAATCCGACCCACAACATCTGATGAAAAGCACTTGTGGAATATTACCCTTAGAGAATAGTTGGGCCTGTACCAGATAAATACTTCTTGTCCTGGATGACTTGGCTTTTGCTGTTTTTGTTGCATTGAGAACTAGGTCATGTTCAACATTGTATTTAATGATATCACACACTAGTTGTCTGTATTCTGTTTCACCGTTGTTCTGGATGAGGCCAAGCACTGTCGTGTCATCTGCAAACGTGTAGACTGTACAGGTATCTACAGCTGGAAGTGTATAGAGAAAAGAACTTGGGACTAAGACAACATCCTTGAGGTGTACCTGTCTTGTTAATCATTGTAGTAGACATGCAGTTCCCAACATTTACAAACTGTGCTCTACTTGTAAGAAAGTCAAGAATCCAGTTACAGAGGTGCTGGGGGAGTAGCTGCTACATTATTAAATAACAACAGAATGTGTTTATGGCTGTATTATAAAATGGATGATCACAGTCTGCTGTATGGTAGTCTTGTCGATTCTTTTGTAGGACCATTTGTTCATTATTTTAGTTCAGATTAAAGTCAGTAGGTGCCACAATAGGAGGTACAAGTTACCAGTCCTATATAGTGTTATTTACCTTTTACTCTAAACCTACAGATCAGTTATGGAGCTACAGACCCAGCGCTCAGTGACAGCAGCACCTTCCCTTACTTCTTCCGCACCGTACAGAACATTCATGTTGAGTTTGATGTGTTAGGAAAATTACTGAGACATTTTGGCTGGACCTGGGTTGGGGTAATTACATCTGATGATATCAGTGGAGAGAGAGAACATCAGATCTTGGCCAAGTATCTCTCCAGCGCTGGTGTCTGCATTGAGTTCACATTAAGAATAAATATGAATAATCTAAATTATTTTCAGAAAAAGAAGGATAATGAGATAATTCAGGAAAGCTCTACCAGTGTTATTATACTTTGTGGAACAGTGTCTATGCTGCTCATTTTAATAATAGATATGGACCCCAATAAAAGGGGATTTCCTGAAAAGACATTAATCCTTTCATCCAGCTGGGGCTTTATGGAAGACATTCTTTATAACGACACCGAATTATTTAATTGCAGTCTGTTCCTTGTGCCAAGGTACCATTATGATCTGGATACTCCTGAAATGAGGAGCTTTTTAGAGAATTGTCACCCTTCTATTTACCCAGAAGACAAGATATTAGAAGATATATTTATGATTTATTTTAGTTGTCTGCCAGCAGACCAAATGAAAAATGATTTGTATAAATACATGTACTATTACAATTCACTTCTCCATAACTGCACTGGGCAGGAGCGAATCACAGACATTGACAATTTGGAAAAAAAACACAACTCTCCCCGAGTGCATCTGGCAGTTGATATGATGTCTCGTGCTCTGCATGATATGAACATGAAGCTTAATAAGAAATCTGAAGAGAAGAGACAAATGGATATTTATAAACACCAGGTAATGATTAATGATTATTGGGATACTGAGCGACCCCAAATTGTATTCCATTAAAATATCTTGTTCTTCATCCAGTGCAGTCTGACAAAAAACAACAGCATTGGAGGAACTTCAACATCAACACATTCCACTGGAACCACAATTTCTGAGTTAGGAAATTAAATATGAGACCATTAAGTTTTTTATTAATTCCCCCAAGTCAATCATCACTTTTATCAAATCAAGAATAAAAACTGAGTATCTCTTACCCCAACTCAAGCAAAAATATCCAATAGTTATAATGACCCACACCACATTATGTTTAATTAAGCCTAAAGTCTCACTTTTCCACCAGCAGAGAAATCAACAAATTTTCCCACAATCACATTTTTCATATTTCACATTTTTTTGTGACTTTTTTAAAAGCGGTGCAGTGCCACAACACTAATTAAAAAAATTATGCCCTTACCATTAAATGATTTAATAAAATACATGATTTTATGGCTAAATTGTATTCAGTGGTGCAATGGCTCCCAGCATTACGTGCCACAGTGACTCCCAACATTTAAAGTGACAGGTTCATTTGGGCAAGTCACATGATCACACCATCACTGTCTCGGAACCAGAATCCTGACACCATCCCTGTGTTTTGTGCACAATTTGGATATATCCTAATCAATTCCAAACGATGACAATGAAGTTTCTTAATTGTACGCCCAAGCGACCATGTGATTTATATATTACTGGTGATCGACCTGTTTCCTGATTATTTGAAAAATGTCAATTATTTTTTGTTTTTTTATGACTTAATATGATCACTATTAAAGGGATTCTGTTATGATTTTTATGGTGTAGTTTTTATTTCTGAATTACATTGTTTACAAATAATTCACTCTACCATAGAAAATTTTATTCCTGAACCATAAGTGTATATTTTAGCTTTAATATTGATGTTGGTCATTGTAACTGATCCTGTGCTTTCAGAAAGAGGCAGCACTTAACAAATGAACTGCTCTCAGATAAGCTATTGTTTCTCCTACTCAATGTAACTGGAGGAGTCACAGTGGGACTTTGGTGTTTTACTGTTGTGTTGTGTTCTTATTTTTTCAGGGAGCTGTTATCTTTTTACATATCCATTGTTCTGCTGATGGGCTGCTGGGGGGAGGGAGGAGGGTGATATCAGCCCAACTTGCAGTAGAGCAGTAAAGAGTGACTGACGGTTATAAGAGCACAAGTCACATGACTGAGAGCATTTGGGAAACTAAGAACATGTCTAGTCCCATGACAGAGGTTAAAATTATATATGAAAAAAGTTTTTGCTTTTTAAAAAAAAGATTTCACTGCAGGATTCTGCTGGAACAGCACTGTTGATGCATTTTGAACAAAAAACGTATTTTCTCACAACAGAATCCCTCTAGACTATTTGATATTTTATAGACACAATTTCAACAAAAATAAAATCACTTCTACATGTAGAACAGGGGAATAGCTATGCTGCCATAGTTTTATGGGATCTCTCTGTACAGACTATGAGCAAACTTAGGGACTGTTCCTGCTGAATTGTGCTTAGTACAGGGAATACCTATGCTGCCATAGTTTTATGGGATCTCTCTGTACAGACTATGAGCAAACTTAGGGGACTGTTCCTGCTGAATTGTGCTTAGTACAGGGAATACCTATGTGCCATAGTTTATGGGATCTCTCTGTACAGACTATGAGCAAACTTAGGGGCTATTCCTGCTGAATTGTGCTTAGTACAGAGGAATAGCTATTCTGCCATAGTTTTATGGGATCTCTCTGTACAGACTATGAGCAAATTTAGGGACTGTTCCTGCTGAATTGTGCTTAGTACAGGGGATACCTATGCTGCCATAGTTTTATGGGATCTCTCTGTACAGACTATGAGCAAACTTAGGGACTGTTCCTGCTGAATTGTGCTTAGTACAGAGGAATAGCTATGCGCCATAGTTTTATGGGATCTCTCTGTACAGACTATGAGCAAACTTAGGGACTGTTCCTGCTGAATTGTGCTTAGTACAGGGGATACCTATGCTGCCATAGTTTTATGGATCTCTCTGTACAGACTATGAGTAAACTTAGGGACTGTTCCTGCTGAATTGTGCTTAGTACAGGGAATACCTATGCTGCCATAGTTTTATGGGATCTCTCTGTACAAGACTATGAACAAACTTAGGGGACTGTTCCTGCTGAATTGTGCTTAGTACAGGGAATACCTATGCTGCCATAGTTTTATGGGATCTCTCTGTACAGACTATGAGCAAACTTAGGGGACTGTTCCTGCTGAATTGTGCTTAGTAAAGGGAATACCTATGTACCATAGTTTTATGGGATCTCTCTGTACAGACTATGAGCAAACTTAGGGACTGTTCCTGCTGAATTGTGCTTAGTACAGGGAATACCTATGCTGCCATAGTTTTTAGGGATCTCTCTGTACAGACTATGAGCAAAACTTAGGGACTGTTCCTGCTGAATTGTGCTTAGTACAGGGAATATCTATGCTGCCATAGTTTTATGGGATCTCTCTGTACAGACTATGAGCAAACTTAGGGACTGTTCCTGCTGAATTGTGCTTAGTACAGGGAATATCTATGCTGCCATAGTTTTATGGGATTTCTCTGTACAGACTATGAGCAAACTTAGGGACTGTTCCTGCTGAATTGTGCTTCTACAGGGGAATACACATCCTGGAATTTTCATGGGTTCATCTACCAACATTCCTAAATATTGTTTTATCTCTTCCCTTTCTGTTACTCTAGTGACAAGCAGATAAAACAATTCTGAGCATTCAGATTTAACCTGTACATTTTATTACAGTTGCACCTTTATTTGAAGAAGATTCAGTACAGATCTAAACATGGTGAAACCTTCTCCTTTGATGAGAATAGAGAGTTTATCACTAAATACTTGGTCTATAGCAACTTCATAACTTCCCACATGGTGATTAAAACCTTCCTCGGTGAGTTCTCCCCTTGGGCTCCATTGGATCAACAGCTGACTAGAACCTCAACCATGATTCAGTGGAAGACAGAAGACAATAAAGTGAGTTCCTTTCTCTTTTAAATAATAAAAACTGTTTGGCTGATTCACAATGGACCATGTAGTAAATGAAGCTCCAGGTAGCCATTTGTTGCACACTTTGGGCAAATAGCCGCAGGTCCCTGTGCTCTATTGAGGAGAGGACATCTGTGGCTCCCATCACTAATATGGCACTGAGTGTGTTATTCAGACTGGGCAAGGGTTGTTCTCGCACCCACAGGCTTAGTAAAGGACCCCTTGTGTATCTTAGCAAGTTTCCCTACTAGGGAACCCACAGCCACTGACAATTGAAAGGTATTTTGGGGTGAGCATGTTTTCCTGCCGGCAGCCAAGTGATTCTTCTGCCATTGTCATGAGGGTGGGGGTTAAACTGGCTCTGCTGTCAATCAAAACCAGCACTGGTTAAGCCCTGTCTGCCCCTCACAGCTTCTGTTAAAGGGGTTGTTCTCCTTCCAATATGTCCCATACTTTTCCCAGGTCATTTGTTTTGTTTTATTAAGTTTTGCATAAACAAGCCCATTTTTAACAGAAGTTCATTATTGGATTATGAAAGAAACTTACACAGCTTATGATGTATAATGTCCAGGAAAAATTACGCACTTTACAAAAATCGTGGTGACAACACGTAAACGGTTTCTAAGGCTAAGGTAAAAAAACAAAATTAAACCTAGCAATATATTGAATATTAGTAATAGTATTAATATTAGTATTTTACAAAGATATACAGGAACAGTACTGAAGTTATAAACACACCACTTGAGGCTATTACAGAACAGGTTACAAAACAAGTTTGAAATGTAGCAGTTCAAGTGAATGGGGTTTGCAGTCAAATAGGTCCCAATATATAGACCAAATGTTACAATAATTTGTTTAAGATGGGGTTTAGCCAGTGGCAGAATTCTTATTGCTTCTTGCCAGCAGAGGTGGTTTAAGAGAGAAAATATTTCTTTTATTGTTGGAGCAGTTTCAGATATCCAATTTAAGAAGAATAGTTTTTTTTGTAGCCACTGTAAACAGTGTGATATTATACGATGAATTGTTTTGAGGTTTAGGTGACTTAATTTGATCCTGGGTCATGTAGGTGAGTAATGCCTTGTCTGGACTTTATTTGATATGATATTTAAGTTTGAGGTTCAGGAACTTTTCCAAGGTAAGCCAGACTCCACAACTAATGAAACAAATCAACATTTAATTGGGCACATGTAGGACAGAGAGACAGAGAACCTGAGCCTGACATCTTTCTGTACATTTTCCCGATGTAAAGTTCATATTATACTTACAAATGGAATTTGAAAGTTGATTAAGTGTGAATTCTGTTTGTAAATAACCAGACCATTTATCTGCCACTTTTTTGAGGGGGTGTTTATGCTTAACCACTAGGGGCCATAGTTTTTCGAGAAGTGAGATCTATGTTCAATAAATAGGGATTCACAATGAATTTATTAATTGAATCAGCTGACCAATGTTTCTGGAGGACAAATGATTCTCTATTTGGGACTCCTAGTAAGTCTCTTGATAAACATGTATAAGGAGTGATCACATGGCTTCAGCTTATCCTGACTCTTAAATTCAAGCCCAGGGGCGTAACTACAGAGGAAACAGACCCTGCGGGTGCAGGGGGGCCCAGGAGGTATAAGGGGCCCCATGAGGCCCTAATTAATGAGAAATTTCAACACTAATTGGAAAAACAGGACAACCTCTGGATTTGTTGGGGCCCTAAAATGTTTTTGCTGTGGGGCCCAGAAACATCTAGTTCCGCCACTGTTCAAGCCGCTAACTAAAATGCCACTAGTGGGATCCACTACATATTTTATCATTAAAGGTAGATTTTTCTCTTAAATGAGAGGAAAGAAGGACAACTAGAGGGTCACTTTTGAAGTCACAGGGTATCTCGTTCCATTTGAAATGTAGAATATTCACTATATTGGAATGGTTTTATTCTGAAATTTCTAGTTTAGGGTTTATATACCTATCTCCCATTTGATGAGATACCTGGTAATGGAAGCTAGATTAAACACCCTGAAGTTTGGAACTTGTAACCCCCTCCCCTCAATTCATAGGGGCGACATAATTTTGAGATTTGGAGAGAGCAATTTTAGATTTCTTACGCTGCCAAATAAAGTTGGTAGGAGAGGAATCAAGTTTTTTGATATCAGAGTGATTTATTAGAAGTGGCAAGTGTAATAATGGATAGATTACTTTGGAAAAAAATTGCATCTTGAAAATGCTATTTTTTCTTTTAGGTTTAAAAGAGTGTTTTTCCATTTTTGGCATAGTGAAATCACTTTATTAAAGGCTGCTGTAAAATTCAATGCACAAAGTTTCCCTAGGTCCGTTGGGATTTTGAGACCTAAGTATGTTAAGTGTGGTTTAGGGTATTTTAGATTCAGGATCCTTACGTGGGAGTCAGGTATTGATATGTTAATATTCATTAACTCAAACTTATTTACAATTATTTTATAACCCAAAAAAGAACCAAATTCTTTGAGTAATTTGAAAATCTCCTCCAGTGAGTCATTGCAGGATGCTGCCACTTTGCACAGTGATTTGTCTAAGTTGGGAAACTGGGCAGCAAACTGGAAAATGAGGTTCAATGTTGATAAAGAAAAAATTTATACTTACCGAAATTTTCTTTTTCTTTAGTCCGGAAGGCAGCACAGATACTAATGGGTTAAGTCCCTCACCATCCCTGTAGCACAGGAAAAAAACACAATCATGAATAATTAATCAGCCTACAATTACCCACCTCAGTACCTCCTTCCCCAGTGTTATATACAAGCCAATGAAAAAAAACAAGCCAAAACACTATAGAATGCTTATAATTTTATTCAGGGAGGGAAAGAATGTGCTGCCTTCCGGACTAAAGAAAAAGAAAATTTCGGTAAGTATAAATTTTTTCTTTTCCTTAGTCCTCCAGGCAGCACAGATACTAATGGGATCTAGCAAGCTAGTATAACCAGGGTGGGTTTAAGGATGTTGAAGTACTGCCTCTAGGACCCGGCTGCCAAAGGCTGAATCATTCAAGGCTGCTAAGTCAAGGCGGTAGAATCTTGTAAATGTAGAAATGCTGCTCCATGTGGCAGCTTTACAGATTTCTTCCAAACTCAAGGCTGACTTTTCTGCCCAAGACGTAGCAACTGCTCTTGTTGAATGAGCTCTTAATTGATCAGGAGCATCTTTTCCTAAAGAAGTATAGGCCAAAGAAATCGTATTCTTCACCCAGGCTGCAAAAGTGGATTTTGCAACCTTGTTCCCTTTCGACTTCCCCATAAAGGAAATAAAAAGATGTTCCGAGTCTCTGAAGCTTTTTGTTCTCTCGATATAAATAGACAGACATCTTCTTACATCTTGCTTATTAAGCTCTTCTTCCTCCACAGTGGAAGGCACTGGAAAAAAAGATGGAAGTATAATTTGAGCATTAATATTTTGCGTAGAAGGAACTTTGGGTCTAAAAAAAGGTAGAGTTCTGAGTACCACTTTTTCTGGAAAAAATAAAGGATATGGTGGATTAGCTGCCAGTGCTTGCAACTCTCATACCCTTCTGGCAGATGTTATTGCAACTAGAAATGCCATCTTCCACGCCAAAAGCTTTTGACTAATAGAATCCAAGGGCTCAAACGGATATTTGCATAATGCTGACAATACCAAATTGAGATCCCATGCTGCCACAGGAATTTTTACTGATGGCCTCAACCTCATCATTCCTTTAATAAAACGCTTGATCACAGATCTGAAGTTAAAACTCTAGAAGTAATAGCTGAGATGGCTGCTAAATGGACCTTTAAAGGCTTCAACCCTTTGTCAAATCCGTCCTGCAGAAATTGTAAGATCCCTGCCACCGGACAAGTCATAGACTGAAAATCTCTCTGGACACACCAAGAACTGAAGATCTTCCAAACTTTATTGTAAACTTTAGAAGTGGACTGTTTACGAGAATGTAGCAGTGTTTGTACAACTTCCTGAGAGAGGCCTTGATTAATTAACAAGTCCTTGTCAAATTCCATGCTGCCAGTTTCCATCTGGATGGCTTTGGATGACACATTTGTACTAACAGATCTCTCCTCTGTGGCAGTATCCAATACATCCCCTTGGATAGAACCATGAGGTCTGTGAACCAAACTCTCCTTGGCCAAAAGGGTGCTATGAAAATGATTGATGCCTGTTCGTGCTTGATCTTCTTCACTACTCTCTGTATCATGGCCAGAGGTGGAAAAATGTAGGCTTTCTTGAAATTCCATGGAAAAGACATTGCATCCAGGAAGTTTGGGTTCTCCAGTCTTGACAAGGAACAAAATTTGCCCACCTTCTTGTTGTGCTTGGTCGCCATCAGGTCTATCTGAGGCATTCCCCACCTCTTGACAATATCCAGAAACACTTGCTGATTCAGTTCCCATTCTTTTTGGTCTATGATCTCCCTGCTGAGATGACCTGCAAGACAGTTCTTGGACCCCTTTATGTAAACTGCTTTGATCAACTTCAAATTCTCTTCGGCCCAGAACATCAACTTCTGGCATTCCCTCATTAGTAAAGGAGCTCTTGTTCCCCCTTGGCGATTTATGTAAGATACTGTTGTCCTGTTGTCTGATTGGACCATCACTTCCTGGTTCTTCAGACCACTCTTGAAACTTTTCAACGCCAGGCGAACTGCCCTGAGTTCTCTGAAATTTGAAGATTGACTCCTTTCCCAGGATGACCACTTCCCTTGGACTACCTTGCTTCCAAGGTGAGCACCCCAACCTAAAGCGGATGCATCCGTTGTTATTAATTGATATTTCGGAAGATGAAAGGGCATTCCAATTCTCAAGTTGTCCGGATTTATCCACCATTTCAGAGATTTCTTCAGGGATACTGACAGTCTCATGAAATGATCTAGAGATTGTATCGACTTGTCCCAACTCCACAGAATTTCCTTCTGCAATGTCCTCATATGAACTCTTACCCGAGGTACTGCTTCTATAGAAGCAGTCATCAGACCTAACAATCTCATGGCCTGACGAATTGGCATTTTTCTATATTGCAGAAACTCCTTCACTAATGACATTATTGTTGTTATCTTCTCTGGAGGAAGAAAGGTTCTCATCTGTAACGTATCTAACTGTATTCCCACAAATGTTATTAAAGTGGAAGGCTGCAGCATCGATTTTTCTAAATTGATTATCCACCCATGCGACTCCAGAATATTCAATGCTTTCTTCAAGTGGTGATTCATCTGCTCCAGACTCTCGGCTTTTAGCAGCCAATCGTCTAAATATGGAACCACGTAGACACCTTGCTCCCTCAGTGCTGCTGCTAGAACCACAATCACCTTGGAAAATATTCTCGGAGCTGAAGTTATCCCAAATGGTAAGGCTCTGAATTGGAAATGATGAATCTTGCCTTTTTCCCAAACTGCCACGCATAGATACTTCCTGCTGAGAGGATGAATGGGTATATGAAGGTATGCGTCCTTTAGATCTATCGTAACTAGCAGATCTCCTTGTTGTAAGATATTTATTGCGGATTTGATAGTTTCCATTCGGAACTTTTCTTTCCTTACAAACTGGTTGAGAAACTTCAGATCCACCACTAATCTGAAAGAGCCGTTTTGTTTGGGAACCAAGAAAACTGTTGAGTAGACACCCATCTTTATTTCCTGTTGAGGAACTGGTTCCAACACTTTCTTTACTAGAAATTGTCTTATTGCCATTAAAATAGCTTCTTGTTTTATTGGGTCTTGTCTTTTTGTTATGCAGAATTTGTGCAAAGGTTTTTCCTGAAATGCTATGCGATAACCATCTTTTATTATTTTTAACACCCATGCGTCGGAAGTTGTTTGTTGCCAGATGGGGAAAAATAAAGTCAGTCTCCCCCCAACTTCCTCTTGACTTCTGGAGTCAGAAATTAGGTGATTGAATCTGACTGGAGTCTTTCTTCTGACTAAATTCCTTTGCTGGAAACTTGGACTTAAAGACTCTGTTCTGGAACTTGTCTCTATTTTCTCTGTCTCTGAAAGGTTTCCTGCCCCTAGAAGACTGTGGAGAGAATCTTCTTGTAGAGGAGCGAAAAAACTGTTTCTTTTGAGCCTTAGGCCTGTCTTGTGGAAGTGTCTTCCCTTTTCCTGTTACTAGGCTTTCTAGCAATTTGTCCAAAGAAGAACCAAATAGTTTTCCAGGTTCAAAGGGCATTGAGATAAGCTTATTCTTTGAAGCTAGATCAGCCGTCCAAGCCTTTAGCCATAGAACTCTTCTACCTAATGTAGATAGAGACATGGTTCTTGCTCCCAACTTAAAAGACTCCACCGCCACATCACATAAATAATCTGTAGCTGGCTTTATCGGGTAAAGCATATCCAGATCATCATCTCTGGAAGTTCCTGTATCAATATCCTCTTCTAAATCATTTAACCAGCATTTTAATGATCTGGAAACAGAAATGGCCGCCAATGACGGTTTACACACATTGGCCCCAGCTAAATAAGACGTTCTTAGGGCACATTCCGCTCTTTTATCCATAGGATCTTTAAATGCACTCTCTTCAACTGGAATCGTAGTGGGTTTAGATAATTTGGCAACTGCCGTGTCAACTTTCGGGGGCTCTTCCCACTCCACTACCTCTGATGACTCAAAGGGAAACATCTGTTTGAATCTTTTATTCATTTCCGGCTTTTTCCCCGGATTTTTCCATTCATCAGAAAAAATCTGTTTCAAAGAATCATGTATTGGAAAACAAATTTGTTTCTTTTCAGAAAAGAAAGGTAAAGCTGATCTATTCCCAGACTCAGTTGTCACCAATTTTGGGCAAACCATTTTCCTGACTTCTTTCAGTAGTCTAGGCATCTTTTCCACATTAAATAAATACATATCTTTATTTTTAGTGGTTGAAGTAGAAGAGGAAAGTTCAGAAGAACTTATTTCACCCAATTCAGTCTCTGATTCAGACTCACTAACAGCTCTGGAATGACTGGGCACTGATCTTGACTTATGAAAAGCTCCAATTGACTTTTCCATAATATCTTTAAACCAAGACATAAATTCATCCGTTCTATCTTGGCTGGGGTTGGTACAGGCCTGGCAGCTGTTTGATGCCCATCCCTCAGGAATTGGTTGATCACAGCCTGAGCAAATCCTATGCCTGCTCTTTCTTTTTCTTTTGCCTTCTGACATCTAACAAAACACAAAAGAAAACAGGGATAAACAAGATGTCCAATCAGCAAAGCAGCCATAACCAACCCTGCTACTACAAGATAAATACCATAGCAGCCTTTGAAAACAGACTGGCAGCCCTTAGCCACAGTACTGCAACAAATGAGGCACAATACCACAGTTCCTGCAAGTTTAAATACCTTACCAGCATCAAAAAACAAAAAAATACCTCCTTCTCCTTTAAAATCAGAGCCGCATCTCTCCCAACACATGTGTCTCACCGCCATTAGTGATGATGTCATCCTCCTGTGCATGCTTCTGTGCTGTGCACCCAGAGTTAGGGAGAAGAGAATAAACGGCTGCATCTTCATTTCCAGTCTGCCAAACATTGCCTGCAGCCCTGAAAAGCTTTGTTTGTCATACGTAAGGGAACCTTCCCCTGGGGAACTCACCCTCAGGTAGTTCCCCATGCGGCCATCAGACACCTCAGTGCCTAGATCTTCGCCTACATGGTGCAATGGTATGGTGCATGAAAAAGAACACTGGGGAAGGAGGTACCGAGGTGGGTAATTGTAGGCTGATTAATTATTCATGATTGTGTTTTTTTCCTGTGCTACAGGGATGGTGAGGGACTTAACCCATTAGTATCTGTGCTGCCTGGAGGACTAAGGAAAATGCAGGTAATGCACTTTGGCAAAAATAATATAAATGCAAGTTCTACACTAAATGGCAGTGTGTTGGGAGTTTCCTTAAATGAGAAGGATCTTGGGGTCTTTGTAGATAACACGTTGTCTAATTCTGGGCAGTGTCATTCTGTGGCTACTAAAGCAAATAAAGTTCTTGTATAAAAAAGGGCATTAACTCAAGGGATGAAACATAATTGTGTCTCTTTATAGGTCCCTGGTGAGGCCTCATCTGGAGTATGGGGGCAGTTTTGGACTCCAGTCCTTAAGAGGGATATAAATGAGCTGGAGAGAGTGCAGAGACTAAGTGCAACTAAACTGGTTAGAGGGAGGGAAGAGTTAAATTATGAGGGGAGACTGACAAGGTTGGGGTTGTTTTCTCTGGGGGAAAAAAGGCGCTTGTGAGGGGACATGATTAGACTTTACAAGTACATTAGAGGACATTATAGACAAATAGCAGGGGACCTTTTTACCCATAAAGAGAATCACGTACCAGAGGCCTCCCCTTCAGACTAGAGGAAAAGAAGTTTCATTTAAAGGAACAGAGTAGGGGGTTCATCACAGTGAGGAGGACAGTGAGGTTGGGGAATGCACTGCCGGGTGATGATTCAGTTAATGACTATAAGAGGGACTTGGAGGATTTCTTGGACAGACATAATACAAAGGCTATTGTGATACTAAACTCTATAGTTAGTATAGATATGGGGATATATCATTTATGTGACAGTAGGGAGGGGTGTGTGTATGGGGCTGGGTTTTCATTTGGAGGGGTTGGACTTGATGGACTTTGTCTTTTTTCAACCCAATTTAACTATGTAACTAAATAACTATGTAACTATGTTGACATTTTTAGTTATCAGTAACAGATCATCAATGCAAGGGTTTTCAAATGGAATTTGTTAATTTTTCTACCATGGACTGAGTTCAAATTATCTAGAGCTTTAATCAAGTGTTCAAGAGAGATATTAAAAGAGTAATGGAGATAATAATGGATAAGGGACACCCCTGTATGGTTCCTTTAAAAAATTTGAAAGTGTAGATGTAAGACACGCTGGGAGATCCTCCTCTGTTCTTACCTCCCGGCACATCTCTGCTCATCTCAAGGGGTACAGGCGTCCAGTGATGACGTTACCTAATGCTAATAGACACCAGTATCAGATCGATTTCGTTTGATGCTGAGCGTCAGGACATCCACATTTTGATGCTGAGCATCATGGCGTCATCTGTAGGGGCGGATTTTCAAACTTTGATGCCAAATCTCCCTTAAAAAGCTCAATCTCCATTTTGAAAGTGGCCAAGCTAGGCTTCAGTTTATCTGTTCCTGCTCAAGCGTGTATCCTGTTTAATGATATCTTGGTTTTGACTTCTGCCAGATCTTTTGGCTACAATTATTGCCGGCCTGCCTTGAACCCTTCTCCTGACTCTGATTACGCCTTCTCTTCATCCCTGCCGGTACCTCATTTACGTTCCTGCTACACACTTCCTTGTTGGCTTCCGCATCAGAAAGCCATGGGCCCCAAAAGGGCATTGGTGAACGCCGGTGCATCTAAAGGCACCATTCACTACACAAGGTTCCTAATAATGAGATTGTTACAGTAGATTTCACTCCTGCGATCAGTACTTAGGATTCAGGAGACGTGTAAAGCTATCTTATAAAGTTGCTAAAGGGGACTGAAATTCAAAAAAACTCAAGGCAATTAAAAAGATGATGCCAGACAATTTTGTCAAAAGTCTTTTAGAAAGCACTTTATTATTCTGGTTTAGTAATGTAATGGGTCTATAAGAATATAGTGAGGAGGGGATCTTTTCCTTCCTTAGGGAGGATTATCAGGTTTGACATAGAGCTGTTTGGAAGTTTTTACCTGATCACAAAATATCATTAAATAGCTCTGTTAGAAAGGGGGAGATTTTAATGTTTAGTAACATTAGGCTTTTTTTTTTTCAAATATTTATAGCATGTGAGATCTCCTCTAGAGATATTGGACTGTTCAGATAAGCTAACTGATCATGTGAAATATTATCAAGGTTATAATTTGGGGAAGAGTATAGATTTCCATAAAGCTAGCTTTGAAGGGTTATTGGTTATGGAACCTAGCTTTCAGTAGGATGAGTATTCTCCAAATATCTGTAAGATTAAATGTATTTAAGATTTTGTTTAGCCATTTAGACTTTTTAACTGGGCAGTTTATATTAGAATCAGTTCTATCCAAAAAGAAAATATAGATTTCATTAAAATAACCTCCTAAGGTTACATTAGATTGTGGGAGAACTGAGATTCAGTGATTTAGGTTGACCAAAAGGAGCATGAATTGAGACAAAATGTCAATTCTATCGTTAATTAAAACTTCTGCATAGACAAATCTTATCTATCTACATCGATAAAATGTGGGTGTTTAATTTGTGATGGAATAAAATAGCTACCTTACCATTCTTTTTAATTTTAGGGGAGAAATCTATCCCTCCAACCTATTCTCTGGACAAGGAAGTGTTATCTCTTGAAGAAAAGTTATGTAGCATTTTAATTTGTTGAAGTGTTGGAGGATTTTTCTCCTTTTAATGTAATGGTTCAAGCCATTAGCGTTCCAAGATATAATATTGAGTGCCATAGTGTTACCTAAAGTTTAGATGCCTAAAGAGGAGTACATATGCAGAATCTGTAACAAGAGATACATTTGCTGAGTGTGCAAACCAGATATTAAAAGTAACATTAGTAACATAAATAACTATAAATCTATCTAACAAATATAGAATAAAATAGTAACTATAACAGCATACCAAACAAGAAAAAAAAGCATGTTCAAGAAAAATAATTATAGAGACTTTCATTTCCCCTAGAAATAGAGGACAATTACCCCTCAGGTCATCTTCATTGGAGAGTGGAGGGAAAATTTTTATAGATAAAAATGGCGATCTGGATCTTGATCTTTGAGAATCCACTGGATCTCGTCTAGATTCCTCAGAAGGACAGTGAGATTGCTGAGGTGACCTTTCATACTTCTATGCTTTTTGGTCCCTTTGGTGGAGGGATCTCGGTCTTGGAGAATTAGAAGTTGGTTGAATAGATTTGGAATTATTCAGAGATTAATTCTCCAAGTGTTAGACAAAAGTATTTGCCTCTTTAGGATCACTGAAGATGCATATCCCTGTGGGCAAAATAGTTTTTTATTTTGCAGGGTACAGTAAGGAGAAATTGATATTCTGCTTCAGCAGTGAATAGAAAGCTCTGGAAAATTATTTCCTCTTTTGAAAAAGATAAATTGAATAGTCTTGAAATATGAGGATTTTATTGCCATCTAGTTTTTAGCCATTGGATTTTTTATATGCTTGAAAAAGACTGTTCTTATCAGAGTAGACGAAGAATTTTGCTATGACCACTCTTGTGAGATGGTCTTCTTTGAAGGGTTCAATACTGTGTAGTCTGTTGATTTTCAGATCAGTCTCCAGAGAAATGCCCGGAATTTGTGGAATCATTTTTGAGACAAGCTATGCTAGAGTATCTATTTTGTGTGATTCTGAAATATCCATAAATCTTAGGTTATTCTGATGTGATCTACAGTATTTTCTAGGTTGTTGACTTTCAGGAACAGATCTTGTGAATTTTTTCCAACTAGTCAGGTTCCTATTTATTTCTGTTGAGTCATTGTAGATGGAGAAACTACTATTGTGGCATCCCAATTGCTGGGAAGTTTTACCTATTCCCCGTTGCAATTTGTCAACTGCCTTATTATTTGACAGGATTTTTTATTAATAAACAGCATTTATTAGTCTTGCAACCTCCTTGGCAATTGAAGAATAATCTTTTCCAAAGTTTGTCTTTTGTGGAGCAGATCCTTGTGAATGACCAGCAATAGATGTTTCTGATTCCAGGCTTTTAGCTTTCTTTTCTTGGACTTTTTCGTAAGCAGCAGCCTGAGACACACCACAGTGGTATTGGGAGAGACTGGGTACCTGGTATTTACTGGCACAGTGCATCCACCTAGTGGGATCCGGGAATTCACCTATGGTTGACCCCACTAGGAAACAGTAATAATGCAAACACAGACTTTAGTGAACTAAATAACTGTTTATCTAAAAATAAATGGGCTAGTAATAGAAGCAGCACTCCTAACATGGTGCCAATATGGGCCTCACTAACTAAATAGGCAGCGCAAACTGTCTGACTAACTAAAGAAATAAAGTCCAGCACAACACATTACCTAAAATCTTTGAGCTCTTCTATAGCACTGTCATTTTAAATGTGATACTCACATCCCAGGCTCTTGTTATACTTTGCAAGAAATCTTCAGATGAGTCAAACACATATAGAAACGCTTTGGATCCTCAGATGGGAATCCCCTGCTGATGCTGGTTTTTCCTATCCAGACTCTTCTCACACTCTCTGGGGGTCATTTATAATGTTCGAGCAGTGCATATTTATTCGCAAATGGTTGTATTTTCCCTGTTCTTTCCTGGATGCTAAAATATTGCCCCGTTTTTCTTTTTTTTTGCAAATTCGCATTGAGAATACTTTTTCGCAAATGGCTCTCAAATTAGACGGGTATTTGCGTGAGTGCGCCCACTCTCATATTTAAAAAACTCTTATAGACATTCGCAGTGTGAAAAAAACATTTGCAATTGTTTGCACACTCTTATTCAGCTTTATAAATGTAACCATTTGTAGGGCAAATATATTCACAGTGGACCTACCAGCTGTTCTCTCCACCTTGTGGCTCTCTCTGCCAAACTCTGCTGCTTCCTCTTCCTGCTGGCCATGACCAGACTGTTGTGTCACTTCCTGCTGCCCTGAGATCACTGTGTAGCTGATTGCTAGGTAACAGCTTACAGCAGCCACACACAGGCTTTGTGGCTGCTCCACTACAGGGAACTGCAGCAGGAGGTGGGTAAGTGCAGGGACTCAGCACTACCTCCTTACACACACATATATATATAAATAATGATTCAGTGACTTCCAAAAACAACATCCCAGATTCAAACTACGTTATACAGTGAGAGGCAGAGGGTAATGACATCCCAAGTGTGTTAACAATAGCTCAGGCAGTCGTTTTCTTAAAGGACTTGAATGATGCAAACACAGGGCTGTGCATAATAAACCAACATGGCTGCCCACACACCACTGTAAAACTAAAGAAATACATACAATGGTTTGAAAACAAAATGTTAAATAGTAGATAAAATATAAATAGTATATAGAGGATAAAATAATTATTTGCAATGTATTAAACTAACACAATATAACCATGATAGTGTCCCTTACATTAATAACACTAGCACTAATAATGAAATATTATACAACATTTTATAATTATAGATCACATTATATTTACATTTATCACTTATGCTGATTAAACAAATGTAACACAAAACTTGGCTCAGTGTTTTTTTTAATGTTTTTCTAATATATTAGATCCCGAGAGCTCAATGCTCAGACAATTGTCTCCCAGGACAGAGGAAGATGCCGATTCCCAGAGCTCAGTCCTGCTGCTATGATTGTGTCCCGTGTGCCGAGGGAGAGATCTCTACTACAACTGGTATATAGAAAGTACTTCCTATTTTATTCTACCATCAAATAAATACATCATTGATGACTTCCAAATCTCGTATCCATATTCCTATACAAGGGAAACTCCCAAGAGAATATTTTTCTAGTTGAACTAAAGAAGCTACACGGATAAACCAGTTGCTTTAGACTTAATGATATTAGATACTTCACTAATGAAATGCAAAGGCCAAACTGAGTATGAGTAGTGTCAGATGTATCAGAGCTTTTATTCCTTCCACAAATGGAAGACAAAGTCAGAAATTGGAAGTTGTCCACTTTTACACTTGAACACACAATGAAACATTATAAAAAGATTGCCTCTGTAACAGGTTAAATTTGATTTATTCATTGGTACATTTCTTATCCACGATGAGCCCTGAACCCCCGAATTTCATTATTAGCAGCTGTTATCCTTGGTACATTAGTTACTAATGTTCCACAAATTCTGCTAGGAAATGTATCAGATAATGAGGAAATTTGGTGTCCCTGAAATACTGAGCTTCAAGACTGAAACACCAGAGAGAAAGGAACTTAATATCAAAATGGTAAAAAAAAAATCAGTTGAATGAAGTCTTTAATTGTGGTATAGCAGCTGAAAACATCTAAACTAAAAATGTGTTTGGGAGGTGAACAGCACATTTAAAGCTTCAGTAGACAGTAACAATGCTGGTCCAATTAGAAAATGTTTCCAACACTCTTGTTTTGTACATCTTTATTTTAACTAATGTCTTTGGGTTACGGTGTCACATTTGGCATTTTTCTCTTCTCTACACTTTAGCCAGAATTTAGTTGCAGAACAGACAAATCCAGGCAGAGGATGTAAAGATTGTCTAAACTGTAGTTGCTTATCTAGAATTTCACTTGAGTGAACATGTTATATTTTTGTGCTGCGATACATCATGGAAAACCCTGCCAACTAGTATGAAGACCCAAGTGTAGAGCATGTACTAAACCATAGGAACTTTGTAGCTTACTTTCAAGTTGCAGCTTAGTTTAAGTAGCCAAGTCTGAAGGGGACTTGCAGGGTTTTGCATTCCTTGACACAAGTGTTAAACTTACAGTGCAAATGTCACCCTACAACCTGAAAGAGAGGTAGATGGCATATGGGTTTTTTTAAATCATTTTTATTGGGTTGTTCAAAGCATTACAGATTTACAATTGAACAGATTATGTTAAACACGATAAAATGACATATATGCCCATGTCATTCAATTTACAATTCAAAAGTACATAATAATTATATAAAGATAAGCAAGATAATTATATTATCTAAGGATAATGAGCTAATAAACCAATAAAGTATTATTAATAACCTGATCAACAAAAAAACAAACCTCGCCTGGTGGAATATCAAAATAAAAATATTTTATAATGACACAGAGCCACTAAAGTTGCCCAATACATAAGGATAATTAAATTTGTAACAGCTCCAAAATGTTTGATTTGTGTCTAGAATCAATTTGATCAAAATAAAGCGACCAATTTTCAGAAAACCTGTGTTTAAGATGAGGTTCCTCTGATTTGCTCTTTATGGCCTCTTGCCAGCAAAGCTGGTTTAATTGTGCTAAAATATCTGTTATAGAGGGGGGAGACTCTAAAATCCAATACATAAATAGGGCCTTTTTAGTAGCCGCCATAAAGTGGAAAATGAAATTTGAGATCATATTGGGATTAGATTTGTAAACTATACTCAATATAAAAGGAGGAAGACCAATGTTTAAAAGGGCATCAACTGGGTATAGAACTAAGTTTAATTTTAACTTAGAGCAAAAACTGACCCAAGCCTTTAAGGGAACAATAACGTTTTCCATATCCAAGATGGGTTTGTTTAAAGTGTTGAGCTCTCCAGACCTCTGAAGAAAAACATTAATTAAATTTAAAGTTAACTGGGTGGGGGTGATGTCACATAAAGTCATTTGACCATCTCAAAACCGTTTCCGAAAGGGGGTGTTTAAGGCCAGAAGAGGGACCCCAAAACTTGCAAGCTAAATAGTTAATATTTAAGAGCTCTAAATTATCACCAAAATCAGCTACCACCTCAGCTACCCAATGTTTCTGGATAGCAAACAGATTTTTGTTGGAAACCGAGAGGAAAGCACTTTTAATAATTATATATAGACAGTGGTCAGATATTTTCAAATCAGTTTGATTTTTTAGACCATCCCAAGTAAGAAGATTCCCATTAACGGGATCGACAAAGTCTTTAATCACTAACGGTGTCGCTTTTTTGAAAGAGAGAAAAAGGAGGAATAACCAGGTTTACATTTTTTCCTTAGGAGTTGTATAGGCATAAAGGGAGTTGACATGTGATTGAAACCATGACTAGAAAACAAAGTCCCTAAACAACGAGTTAACTTTACATTCAAGGGGAATGTCTTTCCATTTCAAATGAAGAATCTCCAATATGTGAGTATGGGTTATGGGGAAAAGTTCAAGAGCAGGATTTGTGAATTTATCACCACCTAAGACCCACTCCATGAGGAATCTAGAAATTGGGGCAATATTAAAGGATCAAAAGTTAGGTAACTTTAGACCTCCTAATGCATAAGGAGCTCGCAATGTGGTTAAGGCAATTTTGGGTTTCCTATCATTCCAAATAAAAGAGTTTAATGCTCTATCCAGAGACTTAATATCACAATGTTTAAGCAGGATTGGTAAATTGGTTAAAGGATAAATCAACTTAATAAAAATCAACATGTTGAAGAGTGCAACCTTTCCTTTAAGATTCAATCCAATTTTTGGCAAAGTGGTCATTTTTTTTAATGGTCAGAGTGAAATTTAAAGAATAAATATTTTTTAATTCTCTGGGAATGAAAGGCCCTAGGGTTTTAAGATGTGGTTTAGGTAAATTGAAATTCAACTTTCGGAGTTGAAGGGATTTTGACAATGAAGCATTCATGTTCATAATTTCAGTTTTATGTGAATTAATGTTATACCCTGAGACCTTACCAAACTCCTAAATTAGATGTCAAATAAACCTTTACTCTGTTTGTTGACCAACCAGCATCAACACTCTGTATACAAACACATTATAGAACCCTTCTCTCTTTTAACTTAATCCAAATAATTGTCTAAATATTGAAAACCTACAGTGGAGATGAGGATCACTTAGGTTGCACCATGACAATCAGCTAACCCTTTCTATCAATGTTAAAACATTAGAGATCATCTTGCAAGATACTGTATGTTATATAGTAAGTTAAGTTGAAAAAAGACACACATCCAACAAGTTCGACCATTTAAGTATATATATATATATATATATATATATATATATATATATATATATATATATATATATATATATATATATATATATATATATAACCTGCCTAACTGCCAGTTGATCCAGAGGAAGGCAAAAAACCCATCTGAAGCCTCTCCAATTTGCCTCAGAGGGGAAAAAAATCCTTCCTGACTCCAAAATGGGACCAGTCCCTGGATCAACTTGTACTATGAGCTCTCTCCCATATCCCTGTATTCCCTCGCTTGCTAAACACCATCCCACCCCTTCTTATACCTATCTAATGCATCAGCCTGTACCCCTGATTCACTTCCCAGCTCTCCCTGTAACACCCCTTTCCCTCCTCTAATCTCATTGGCTCCCTCCTGTCTGCTGGGAGGAACTACTGGTGAATAAAGCATCCAACCCTTCCTTGTACCTATCTAATGTATCAGCCTGTACCCCTGATTCACTTCCCAGCTCTCCCTGTAACACCCCTTTCCCTCCTCTAATCTCATTGGCTCCCTCCTGTCTGCTGGGAGGAGCTACTGGTGAATAAAGCATCCGACCCTTCCTTGTACCTATCTAATGTATCAGCCTGTACCACTGATTCAGGAGACAATTCCACATCTTCACAGCTCTCACTGTAAAAAAACCCCTTCTGAATATTTAGGCGGAACCTCTTTTCTTCTAATCGGAATGGGTGACCTTGTGTCAGCTGGAAAGACCTACTGGTAAATAAATCATTAGAGAGATTATTATATGATCCCCTTATATATTTATACATAGTTATCATATCTCTCCTTAAGCGCCTCTTCTCCAGCGTGAACACCCCCCAATTTGGCCAGTCTTTCCTCATAGCTAATAGCTAAGATTTTCTTAGTTGCCCTTCTCTGTGCCCTCTCTAATACAATAATGTCCTGTTTGAGTGATGGAGACCAAAACTGTAGGGCATATTCTAGATGGGGCCTTACCAGTGCTCTATACAGTGGGACCCCCTCCTCCCGTGACTCTCTGCCCCATTTAATACAAGTCAAGACCTTATTTGCCCTTGATGCTGCTGACTGGCATTGCTTGCTACAGACAAGTTTATCATCTACAAGGACTCCAAGCTCCGTCTCCATTATGGATTTGCCTAGTGCAGTCCCATTAAGGGTATAAGTGGATATTGTTACATCCCAGGTGCAGGACTTTACATTTATCAACATTGAATCTCATTTGCCACTTAGCTGCCCAGATTGCCAGTTAGTCAAGATCATGTTGCAAGTGCCACATCCTGGATGGAATTAATTGGGCTGATAGTTTTGTCTCATCTGCAAACACTGATACATTACTTACAATACCCTCCCCTAAGTCATTAATGAACAAGTTAAATAAAAGTGGCCCCAATACTGAGCCCTGGGGGACCCCACTAAGAACCTTACTCCAAGTAGAGAATGTCCCATTAACAACCACCCTCTGTACCTGATCCTGTAGCCAGTTTCCTATCCATGTGCAAACGACTTCATTAAGCCCAACAGACCTTAGTTTAGAAAGCAGTCGTTTGTGGGGCACAGTATCAAACGCTTTGGCAAAATCCAAATAGATCACATCTACTGCCCCCCCCACTGTCCAGAATCTTACTTACCTCATCATAAAAAGCAATCAAATTCGTCTGACATGACCTATCCTTCATAAAGCCATGCTGATTGCTGCTCATACTGCCATTCACTAGGACAACATTTTGAATGTGATCCCTTAAGAATCCTTCAAATAATTTGCCAAATTAAAACATTATTTTAACATACATGTACCATGGCTATCACATGACAAATTGTTACCACCATATCCGGTTGCCTTTGGCCAAAGTTCTTTCCATTATCTTAACAACTATTAGTAGGTGAATTACTGGTGGCTGATCTGAGCACACTTAATCTTCTGGACTACAGGGTCTGGGCAACATCAAACCTTTTTGCATGTATAAGAATAGGTTGAATATTTGGACAATAAAAGACATAGAACCAAATTCATACAATTTAGGGACTTCACAGCAGTTTATTTATATAATCTATAGAACTGTTCATGAAACAAACCCACTATCAATATATTTTAATACTTTAAAACACTTTTATATGTTGATGTTACTGTTCCTTTATGATGGAATGTCTGGTATTGTTAATTATTGTATTACAATCTGCATGTTTCATTTATCTGTTTCCTAATAAATATCTAGAACAGTTTGATGGCAACAGGGGTACAGGAAACTTGTTTGATTTAACTGAATTTGTTTTGCTTTCTCTTTGCTATATTTACAGACAGTGTAATTTGTATCAAATGTCCAGACACAGAGTGGCCAAATGAGAAGAAAAACCAGTGTATTGGAAGAAAGGAAGATTTTCTCTCATTCACTAAAGATTTGATCTCTATTGTTATCTCAGTTGTCTCTGTTAATTTTTTCCTTATAACACAACTGATATCAGGAGTATTTTTTAAATACCGGGACACCCCCATAGTGAGAGCCAACAACAGGAGCTTGAGCTTCCTCCTCCTTGTCTCCATCAAGCTGAGCTTCCTCAGTGTGTTTCTGTTCCTCGGTCGCCCTGTGGATATAACCTGCATGCTGCGTAACATCACTTTTGGAATCACCTTCTCCATAGCTGTCTCTTCTCTCCTGGCCAAGACTATCATGGTTTGTGTTGCTTTCAAAGCCACCAAGCCAGGGAGCTCATGGAGAAAATGGGTGGGAGTCAAACTGTCCAATTCTGTAGTCTTGTTCTGCTCATCCATTCAAATAATAATCTGCATGACTTGGTTGGCCATTTCTCCTCCCTTTCAGGAACTGGACCTTCACACTTACCCTGGAACCATCATCATTCAGTGCAATGAGGGCTCAGCTATTGGCTTTTACTCAGTTATTGGGTATATGGGGCTTCTGGCAGCTGTTAGTTTTGTTTTAGCATTTTTAGCTCGGACATTACCGGACAGTTTTAATGAGGCCAAGTACATCACTTTCAGCATGTTGCTCTTCTGCAGTGTTTGGATCACAATGATCCCGGCCTATCTGAGCACCAAAGGCAAAAACACTGTGTGTGTGGAGATATTTTCCATATTCACCTCATGTGCTGGACTATTAGCCTGTATATTTTTCCCAAAATGTTACACAATATTGTTTAGACCTGAAATGAACACAAAATCCAATTTTACTTACAAATCCAAGTAATATTTAATATGCATTTAATAGAGAATAAAAATTGTGTATCCAATGTTTTTGTAACACACAGTTTAAAGTATGCCCGACATCTCTCTTACATACATCTTTAGTTTAAACCAATTAAAAAAAATAGAGCTAATGGGATATTAGTGCAACACCAAGACAGTCCCATTGAAGTCCCACACATACACATAGTACATATGGTTTCTCTCCTCCAACACTCGTGTGTCTCCTCTCCCTGTATATATTCATTCTGCAACTCACCCCTTGATTAAGTAATGGGAGGAAACAAGAACACAGTTCAGCAATCAGGATCATTACAAGGTGGAAATTCACACAACTAGGGATGGACTGAAACCTTTAAGTCTGTGACCGCAAAGCGAGTGTGGGAGCTTAAAGCGAGTGTTGCATGTGAATTAAGTGCTGAGCAGAGTTAAAAATCTTTAAGGCTTTGGTGTTTGCTGTGCATGCTGGGAGTGCTGGGTGCAAGAAGGGAGTAAGTGCAAATACCTGACTGCTGTGTGTACTGGACTGAGACAAAAAGCTTTTTCTTTTCTCTGTTTGGGGTAAACTGGTAGATACATTTAGTGCACTTATTTTCTTTTTGTGTTTAGCCTGAGATGCGATTTCGAGCGACAATAGAAAAAAGATCGCCGCGTGTGTTTTTACGCTGGCGATTTGTCGCGATTCCCCATAGACGCCAGCGCAAAAGTTTCCCCAGCGATTGCGGCTAAAAAGTCGCGGCGAAATGTCGCCGCGAGTCAAATCGCGACGCTATCGCCTAGTGTGGCCTTAGCCTTAAGCAGCAATAAAAACCTTAAGGCGTATAAAACTAAAAAGGCGTTTGTGAGGAATTGCACGTGGGAGACTGTAAGTACCCAGTGTAAATATGAGTGCAAGTGGGTTTGATGGTATCACTCAGTGTGTGTCACATGTATGTGGTGTTGGAGCAGCAGTTCCAGGCAGTATTTACATGTGAGAGATGTCGCTGGGTTTTCATCTTGGAATCTGAGCTGCAGACTCTAAGGGGGGAACTTGCAGCACTGAGGGGCAAACATGGGGGAGGAAAGGAGGCTCACAGAGCAACCACTGGCAGGGGCTAGTGGAGTGGGGGGAGGTGAAGTTGCAGAGGAAGCTAATGAGGGAGGAAGGTTTGTTACGAGGGGAAGTAGGGGACAGAAGGGTAGGGGGGCTGGTCCACAGCTTGTCCAAAACAACAGATTCTGGGAGATACTGGGGAGGAAAGCTCTAAACTGGCGTGAATGGAGCAGACTGACTCTCAGGCTGAGAGATTGGTGTAGGGAGGAGGGTTTTTGGAGAACTTGGCTGATTTCTCAGTCGGCTACAGGCTCTTTGCTAGGGATGGGGGCACCTCAATGATGATGGGGCAGCTGTTTTGGGGCAGAAGATGGCTAGAGGGTTGGAGGCGATTTTAAACTAGGCGTGGGGGGGAGGGTTCAGTAAAAGATTCAGTTGAAGACAGGTTAGATGAGATAGTGGGCAAAGAAGGGAAAATGGGGGAGGAGATTTGGCTGGGGGTACTGTTAAGGATAGGGAGGAGCACATGTCATATGTTCAATATGGTACCAGTATTAAATGTATTTTTGCAAATGCAACGAGTCTGACTGGTAAAATGGGAGAGCTGGAGGGAAAATATGATGTGATTGGCTGAAACATGGCTGAAGTCACATGACTGGGCAGTTAATATCAGTGGCTATACTTTGTTTCGGAGGGACAGAGGCAATAGAAAAGGAGGAGGGGTGTGTCTGTTTGTTAGGCAGGATTTAAATCTAATATAAACGAGGAGGTTATGTTAGAAAATGAGGGGGCAGAAGTAGGAGTCGCTATAGACCCCTGATGTAAGTGACGAGGAGGAGGCTCAGCTCCTGATGCAAATAGAAAAGGCTGCTAGTTTGGGGAAAGTAATGATAATGGGGGATTTTAATTACCCAGATATTGACTGGAGCAACAGTACCGCCAGATCAGTTAATGGGAACAAGTTTATAAACTGTTACATGACAATTTTATGGCACAGGTTGTTGAGGAGCCAACCAGAAAAAATGCTATTGTGGATCTAGTGATCTCTAATGAGCCAGAACTTATAGCAAATGTGCAAGTCATTGAACCCCTGGGTAATAGTGACCATAATGTTATATCATTTAATGTCTGGTGAAAAAAACAAATATATACTGGGGAAACAAAAAACATGAATTTTGGAAAAGCTAATTTTAGTGCTTTGAGGGCTGCCCTTTAGATTGGGGCATAAAGTTTTCAATTAAAAACACAGAACAGAAATGGTTGTCATTTAAAATGATATTAAATCATTACTGTTCTCAATTTATCCCTTAAAAATGTAGAAGCTCTAAGAATCATCCTGTGTGGCTTAATACAGAAGTAAAGAAGTTAATAGGGAAGAAGAGAAAGGCATTTAATAACTACAAATCTGTAGGGACAGAAGCTGCATTTGATGAATATAAACACTGTAATAAATCAGAAATCCGGAAGGCAAAGAAAGGAAATGAAGAGTGAATTGCGATGGAGGTGAAAACTAACCCTAAAAAGTATTTTTACTTATATTAATAGTAAAAAGATGCAGCTTAAGAGTGTTGCTCCATTAAATAATGGTACCAGTATGGTTGTAACAGATACAGAAAAGGCAAATGTGTTAAATCAGTTCTTTTCTTCAGTGTATACAATAGAGGAGTGTGAGTTCCCAGGCTCACTTTATAGCTGCACTAATGGCTCAGCTCAATCTAGTCAGTGGCTGACTCAGGATATGATTCAAAAAGCTTTAATACAAATTAATGTAAACAAGGCTCCAGGGCCTGATGGCATACACCCCCGGGTTCTAAGAGAGCTTAGTTCAGTTTTAGACCAGCCCTTATTTCTGATTTTCTCAGATTCACTCTCATCTGGTATGGTGCCTATGGATTGGAGAAAAGCTGATGTTATTCCACTATTTTAAAAAGGGATTATGATCTCAGCCTGGCAATTATAGGCCAGTAAGTTTGACATCTGTGGTGGGCAAATTATTTGAAGGCTTGTTAAGGCTTGTTCAGCAGCAATCAACATGGCTTTATGAAGGATTGGACATGTCAGACAAATTTGAAGTAAAACACTAGACAGTGGGGGGGGGGGGCAGTAGATGTGATCTATTTGGATTTTGCCAAAGCGCTTGATACTGTGCCCCACAAACGAGGTCTGTTGGGCTTAATGAAGTTGTTTGCACATGGATAGGAAACTGGCTACAGGATCGGGTACAGAGGGTGGTTGTTAATGGGACATTCTCTACTTGGAGTAAGGTTCTTAGTGGGGTCCCTCAGGGCTCAGTATTGGGGCCACTTTTATTTAACTTGTTCATCAATGACTTAGGGGAGGGTATTGTAAGTAATGTATCAGTGTTTGCAGATAACACAAAACTATCAGCCCAATTAATTCCATCCAGGATGTGGCACTTGCAACAGGATCTTGACTAACTGGCAATCTGGCAGCTAAGTGGCAAATGAGATTCAATGTTGATAAATGTAAAGTCCTGCACCTGGGATGTAACAATATCCACTTTTCCTGGCCATCCCCCGTCAACATGGAAATTCTATACTTATGGGTATCTCCTGCTGCTTCCCAGCCTGGACAGAAGAAATGGTTAATTTCACCACCCCATAAAGCCCACCCCTTCCCATTCCTCCACAGTCTTTTCTTCTGTCCCAGCCTGGATGCAGTAGGAGATTGTTCCCTCTGTACTTCAGGTGAAATTTATACTCACACTTAAAGATTACCGGGCACAGTTCTTAGGGAGATTCTCTTTGCCCGAAGCCCCTATCCTGTGTGGCAACTGCGTTGTCTGGAGGAGGATTTCGGCGGGGCTGGATGTTGTTGCCGCATTTGCGGTTCAAGGTGCGCTCCAGTGTGCGCGATGACGTCATCACTCGGTGACGGCTGAAAATTTAAAAGTTTGGCGCTAAGTCGCAGCGCTGCCTTGGATGTTGGCGTTTATTCTGCCTGTGCAAAATGGATCCAGCTGCTCCGAAGAGGACTGCTTCCAAGGTGATAGTGTGAGTACTCCAATCTACTGATGTTACGAAAAGAAATCTCCCCTATATAGTGGCTTATGTATGCCCTTATTTTTTATAGTGCCTCTGCTGAAGAGCCAACTAAAAAGAGAGATAAGCAAGATGCTGAGAAGAGATGCCGAGCATGTGTTAATATGGCTATGAGAGATAAGAAATTTTGCCAGGACTGCTTTGATGATTATCTGGCTAGGCAGATTAACCACTCTGTGGCCAGGGATTCTCCTCAGGATTTGCCTATTCCTTCAACATCTGCCACTTTGCCTGATCAGCAGTCTTTGATGTCATGGATTAAAACTGCAGTATCTCAATCTCTTAAAGAGACAGTTCTCTCTAACCCAGATTTGTCTGTATTTAATAGAGATCCTTCTATTCAGGAGGATTCTTCGGATGACAGCTCTTCATCTGATGAGGAATTGCCTAGTGATGAAATTTCAGTATTCGATCAGAAACAACTGAGGTCCTACACCTCAGCGAGGACATTCATGAGTCTTTTAGGTCTCCTCACTTCAACGATAGGTCTGGTGAGATGGGCCAAATGGAGGATGAGACCGGTTCAACTTTCGTTTCTCAGGCAGTGGAATCCAGTTGTCCAGGATTGGTCTCGGTTAATCCAGATCACCAGAGTATGCCGACAATGTCTTGTTTGGTGGACGGTTCCGAGCAACCTTCGGAGGGGATTCCCTCTCAAAGAACCAGTTTGGATGGAGATATTTACGGACGCTTCTGGTGTAGGTTGGGGAGCTCACCTACTAGATCACTATGCTCAGGGAGCTTGGGAAGAGAATCTATCCGAGACCCCATCCAATGTCCTGGAGATCAGGGCGATCTCACAAGCACTTCGGGCATTCGAGAAAGTCATCCTCGGTTCCTCAGTGAAGATCAGGACAGACAATGTCTCAGCTGTGGCATATGTCAAGGGCCAGGGAGGAACGAGGAGCAGGACCCTTCTCAGAGAGATAACACCAATCATGCAGTGGGCTCAAACTCATCTTCAAGACCTTACTGCTCAACACATTCCGGGTGTTCAGAATTCATGGGCAGATTGCCTGAGCCGTCACCATTTACCGAAGGGAGAATGGGAGCTGAAGCAGAAGGTTTTTCTCTGGATAACATCTATTTGGGGCTGCCCGCAGATAGATCTGATGGCAACAGATCGGAATGCCAAGCTTCCGGTCTTCTTTTCCAGAGCCCCTTGTCCAGGAGCAGCAGCATTGGATGCCTTCTCCCAGAATTGGAAGGATCTATTTGCCTATGTGTTTCCTCCAATACCGGTAATACTAAGAGTATTACAGAAGATTATGAATACGAGAATGGAAGTGATAGCAATTCTCCCCGACTGGCCCAGGAGGCCTTGGTATCCGCTCTTGAGACGCCTATCAATTGCGGATCCATTGCCAATCCCAAACTCCAGGGACCTCCTACTTCAGGGTTCTCGGAAACATCCCAATCCAGTGAGTTTCAAGCTAGCGGCTTGGAGATTGAGAGGAGGATCCTGAAAGAATATGGTTGTTCTGACTCAGTCATTGAGACATTGGTTAGGGCTAGGAAGAGTAACACCAATTCTAAGTACCATAAGGTTTGGAGGACCTTTAGTTCTTGGGCTATGAGTAAACTCCTGGATCCTTTGACACCTTCAGTAGCAGTTATATTGGAGTTTCTCCAGGAAGGTCTTCAAAAGGAGCTGAGCCTTAGTACTTTAAAGGGTCAAATTTCAGCTTTGTCAGCAGTTCTGGGAAAGAGATGGTCCAAGGAACCCCTAATAGAGAGATTCTTTCAGGGAGTGAAAAGAATCCGGCCTCCGACTAGGCCTCTTTTTCCTTCCTGGGATCTTCCGCTTGTCTTAAGGGCCTTATCGGCTGAACCTTTTGAGCCTCTGGAACAGATATCGCTTTGGTTACTAACCTTGAAGACTTTCTTTCTAGTAGCTATCACATCAGCTCGCAGAATCTCTGAGCTCCAAGCTCTTTCTGTGGATCCACCTTATACAATCTTTCATGAGAAGAAGGTGCACCTTAGGCCAGTTCTTAATTTTCTTCCTAAGGTGGTATCGAAATTTCATATTAATGAGCCGATTGTTTTGCCTTCATTTGAGAATCTTACAGCTTCCCAAGAGAAAGATCTGTCGCTGGATGTCAAGAGATGTTTGGAAATCTACATCAGAAGAACAGAAAGTTTCAGGAAATCAAGAATGCTCTTTGTTATTCCCGCTGGGAAAAGAAAAGGGGAGCAAGCCGCTAAGTCTACTCTAAGTTCCTGGATAGTCAAGGCTATATCGAGATCATATAAAGAGCAGGGCAACTCTCTTCCCAAGGGAGTTAGAGCACATTCGGCCCGTGGTGTGGCAGCTTCTTGGGCAGCGGAAGCAGGAGTCTCCTCTGAGGACATTTGTAGAGCAGCGACCTGGGTCACGCCCAATACATTCATTAGGCATTACAGATTGGATGTGATGTCTTTTTCTCAGGCCCAGTTTGGGCAATCTATCCTTCTTTCAGCTACTTCTGTATAATAAATTGATCAGCATTAATCCCGCCCTTGTATTGATTGCTTGGGTATATCCCATAAGTATAGAATTTCCATGTTGACGGGGGATGGCCAGGAAAAGAGAAAATTAAATAATACCTACCGGAATTTTCTTTTCCTGGCCATCCTCCCCGTCAACATGCTCGCCCTATTGTGACTTTATAATCAGACTGAGGAGGAATGGGAAGGGGTGGGCTTTATGGGGTGGTGAAATTAACCATTTCTTCTGTCCAGGCTGGGAAGCAGCAGGAGATACCCATAAGTATAGAATTTCCATGTTGACGGGGAGGATGGCCAGGAAAAGAAAATTCCGGTAGGTATTATTTAATTTTCTCTTATACCCTTAATGGGACTGCACTAGGTAAATCCATAATGGAGACTGAGCTTGGAGTCCTTGTAGATAATAAACTTGTCTGTAGCAAGCAATGCCAGTCAGCAGCATCAAGGGCAAATAAGGTCTTGAGTTGTATTAAAAGGGGCAGAGATTTACGGGAGGAGAGGTCATTCTTCCACTGTATAGAGCACTGGTAATGCCCCATCTAGAATATGCCGTACAGTTTTGGTCTCCATCACTCAGCTATGAGGAAAGACAGGATCTTGGGCTCCACTATGAAGCTACCTGCGGGAAAGGATAGTGGCCTGCTTGCTGGAATAGGGGCTGAAGCAGGAGCAACTGTTGAATAAAGTACAACTTTGCCGAGAGTCCCTGGAGGCACTGGACAATTTGATGCTGCTTTGCCTCTTGTTCCACAAGCTGCTGGAGGAAACTCACCAGGATCACTTCAGTTGTAGCAGGAGAAGCAGTTGTTCAGACAGTGTCCATGTTCTGGCCCAACATAGTGTAACGTAGGGTGTCCCAAAATCCAAATGAACAACAAGGTCCTGGTCACAGCTCATGCTTACACTTATAACCTCCTCCTTTTGCTTGGGGGAGGCCCACGGGGACAGTTCTGGACAGGTAAGGGAACCAAATAAATACTAGAAGGGTGGGAAACAAGGAACATGTTCGAGGGACAGGCCAAGTCAATACAAATCGGCCAGCGCAGTACAGAATCAGGAGTCGAGATCGTAGTCAGGGTCACAGGCCAGGTCAAAATCAGTCCCAGTCCAACGTTGATGGGATGGTAATCATTTTGTTAGTCAGAGTGGGTTTGTTGTGTCTATTTTAAGAAACCTGCCATATTGGTATTTATGGGATAATATTAAAGTATGGTAATTCCTACTCTGTATAATACATTGACTAATATATATTCACCTGCGCTATTTTTTATTACTGATAATGGATCCTTTAAGTGCTATTCCATTTTGGGTTCCACATAGGTTAAAGAGAGACTCTATTTGTCCAAAACGTGGGTGCTCTGAGCTCATGGGGTGCTCGTGTTCCATTTTTCTTCCTCGATTCCCCAAATTCCCAAAGAAAGAGAAACTGGAAATAATGTCTGACAAACAAAAGTTGTGGTATTTCTGTGATGTTTTTGTTCCAAGGAGAAACTTCTCTAGGAGTTATTTAAGCAGTAACTGCTGTTCCTAATCACATGGGGGCAGATAAATATAAATGGTGAGACCAGCTATTATCTTTATACATTTTATCAACCAGAGAACTCTAAATTACAAGTTTCAGAAAAGGAAAAAGATCCCCAGGTGCCTGTGTCTATATTCAGTCTACTGGACAAATCCTCTGTCTGTTCTCTATAAAATGAGGGTTGGATTAGCCGGGCTCCTTACTCTGTTCTACACCTGCAGCCGAATTCCTGTGTGACTGACTGATGTTATGGTACATGTATATATAATATGTTATACTGGGGTGCAATGCTGGGAGTCAGTGCCCCATCTATTTCATTGAAAGTGCTGATCTATGTGTTAATTCTGTATGGGGGACCCTGCAGTTCTGGGAACCAGTCCCTCAATAGTGCCTGTCACCTGGGGATAATTCAGTCCCCCATTGAATATGAATATATCCAGGCAGGAGATATTATCATCGGAGGAGTTATGGCTGCACATTTATACACACAAGATGATCCTGACACAAATGATACAATGAAGGGGTTTGTGTGTTCAAGGTAAGTCCTATCTCCTAGAGGCAAGAAAGGGTCCCTGACCCCTAGCACAAAATGAAAGGATTTATCTTCTTCTCCTTTCTTGGCACTTCATTTATCCAGTAAAAAATGCAGAGTGTAGTCTGTCCCACCAATCACAGGCATTCACATGACTGGTCTATGAATCTGACCTAAAGAAACTGCAGCCCAGTGACCACCTACTGTACCATCGACAACTGCCCAGTGTCCCCAGCAATCTCCATCTCCCCCCCTCTACTCTGTGCATCTCTCTAACTGCTTTATCTTCCCAATAAAATCCCCTGACTGAGCAGAACATAGCCCCCTCTCACTTCAGACACAACCCCAAACTCTGGGGCTCCATCCCTGCTCCCTTTTCTCTGCTGAGTTGTGACTTATTCCTGCCCTGATATGTTTCTGTGTATCTGTGCTTGATCTGCACTGGATAATAAAGTCATTATTTGCTGCAAATCTAAATGGGGGGTGGCTTGTACACTACAGCCCCAGTGCTGCTCTCCATATACACTGGCGTTTGCCCCACAACTTGGTACATTTTGGGGTAATTAAAGCCTGGCAAGTGGCACCCTTAAGGAGCAGGACCATTGCACTTGACTGGTGTCTTTTTATGTTGAAAGGGGGGGATTATTGGGAAATTTACCTACAGGATTACGACTGGGTCTGAAACACATTTCCATGGCCAAACAACTTTCCTTTGTCATTAACTCAATTAACTCAGCAAAATGACTCAAATGAATTCTTCCCCCTCTGCTGACATTGACTGGCATTGTGTGTGAGTGCAGTAACTGCCAGTGCCCCCCAGAGATATAGAGCCTTCAAAAGTCTTCAACCCACTTGGCATTTTTCATGTTTAGTTGCCTCACAACCTGCAATGAAAATGGATTGTTTGAGAGTTTGCACCATTTCATTTACACAACATGCTCACAAATTTGAAGATGTTTTTTTTTGGAATTGTGAAGTAATCTACAAATAGGACAAAATAACAGAAATCTTCAGCGTGCATAACTGTTCACCCCCCTAAAGTCAGTACTTTGTAGAGGCACCTTTTGTGGCAATTACAGCTGCAAGTTTATTTTGGATAAGTCTCTATGAGTTGTCTCATGTTGACACTGGAATTTTTGCCCATTCCTCAAGGCAAAATTGCTCCAGCTCCTTCATGTTGGATGGTTTTCGCTTGTGAACAGCAATCTTCAAGTCTGACCACAGTTTCTCAATTGGATTGAGGTCTGGATTTGACTAGGCCATTCCAACACATTTGAATGTTTCCCCTTAAACCACTCGAATGTTGCAGTTTAGCAGTGTGCTTCGGCTCATTGTCCTGCTGGAAGGTGAACCTCCGTCCAAATCACAGGCAGACTGACACAGGTTTTGCTCAAGAATATCCCTGTATTTAGCACCATCCATCTTTCCCTTGACTTAGACCAGTTTCCCATTCCCTGTTGCTGAAAAACATTCCACAGCCTGATGCTGCCACCGCCATGTTTCACTGTGGCCATGGTGTTCTTGGGGTAATGGGATGTGTTGGGTTTGCGACAGACACATTTTCCTTGGTGGCCGAAAAGTTCCATTTTAGTCTCATCTGACCAGAGCACCTTCCTACATACATTTGGGGAGTCACCCACATGCCTTTTGGCAAACTCAAAATGTGCCTTCTTATTTTTAACTTTAAGTAATGGATTTTTTTCTAGCCACTCTTCCATAAAGCCCAGCTCTATGGAGTGTACGGCTTATTGTGTTCCTATGAACAGATACTCCAGTCTCTGCTGTGGAACTCTGCAACTCCTTCAGGGTTACCCTTGGTCTCTGTGCTGCCTCTGATTAATGCCCTCCTTGCTTGGTCTGTGAGTTTTGGTGGGTCGGCCCTCTCTTGGCAGGTTTGTTGTGGTACCATGTTCTTTCCATTTGAAGATAATGGATTTGATGGTGCTCCGGGGATCATAACCCAACCCTGACTTGTACTTCTCACAACTTTGTCCCTCACTTGTTTGGAGAGCTCCTTGGTCTTCATGGTGTGATGCCTCTTGCTTAGTGATGTTGCAGCCTCTGGGGCCTTTCTGTTTATATTTTTTTTAATTATTTTTTTATATATATATATATATATATATATATATATATATTCCTAATTTCCAATTTAAGACTATTTAGTGCAGATCAATCACATAAAATAAGATTAAGAAACATTAAAATGACAGTTTGTAATGTAACAAAATAGGTAAAAAGCCAACGGGGGTGAATACTTTTGCAAGACATTGGTTTGTACTTTCACATGATTGCCATTGGGGCTGATTCGTTTTTTTATTTTATTGTTCTACCTGCAGCTGGTTAAATACTAATCTCTGATTGGTTGCTATGAGATACTGCCCAGGTAACCCATGTGTTGCTGTGCTTCTTTCTATAAGGGCAATGTCACACTCATAGATATGGCCTTTTATCTACTAATTGTAACACTGCCCTAAAAGGAATCCCCAAAATATAATGGGTGGCCATATTCAGTAGTCAAGGACCTTGGATGCGTGCCATTATTGTGGGTTATTTATTTAATTTCCTAAATGGTCTCAAATTGGACAACACAATAAACGACAAAACACTCTCCCTGTGCCCAGCAGCTCTGCCCATGCCAAGTGTAAAAATAACAAGAGGGGCCATCAATTACAACAGAGTGAGGGCAAATCAGTGAAATAAACCTATAACCCAAAATAATAAAGGTCTATGTTTAATTTATAAAGGTCTGGCAGAAACATTTCTGTCATGTTACTAA
The DNA here is from genome assembly GCF_017654675.1 of Xenopus laevis. Classification (NCBI taxonomy): domain Eukaryota; kingdom Metazoa; phylum Chordata; class Amphibia; order Anura; family Pipidae; genus Xenopus; species Xenopus laevis. The sequence continues at coordinate 535,809 of NC_054372.1, read as the reverse complement.
TATTCTGTATTTATTTATCTCTACAGCCACAATCATCATCTCATTCTTGTAAATGCACATTCCAGTATAAGCATCCCTTGGCTAGACCTATGGTGGGCTTCAACTGCCCTTTATTTCTTCATTAATGAGAACTTTAATACTAACCCAGATGTGACTTTAACAGCATTAAAGGGACAAATTGTATTAAAGGGCTGCCATGTGAGAATACCCCATTCCCCTGTACTAGAGCTACTAATCCAGCAGCAACTTGACTTATGCTCCCTGGCTCTCTGGTGCTGAATGGGACCAGGAACATGAGCACTGGAAGCCAGGACTTGATCACCTTTCAGTCCATATGCTCCAGTTCCATTTATTTGCTTCCCTGTTGCCATTTAGGACTGCAGATTGCAATGAGTTGAAGGCAGATATTGACCTACTGTAACTGTGCATCATCTGTTTTGAACTTGGTCTCTGAGATCTGTTATTTATTCTCCCAGACCCAGCCGAGAACATTCCAAATATTTGCTGGATTTTCGCTATGCCATTGACCAAACCAACAAGGACCCAACCCGGTTACCCAACTTGACTCTGGGGTACCATATATACGACTCCTGTTTAGATGCCAAAAAGGCAGTGAAGAGTGTATTACAGATATTATCTGGTACCAGGGAGCCGGTTCCCAATTACTCCTGTGTGGGAAAGAGAAACATTGCTGGATTTATTGGGGATCTCATCTCAGAGACAACTGTACCCATAGCTCAGATTCTCACTCTGTATGGATATTCCCAGGTGAGGAACACAATGGTTGATGAAATCAATAACTCTGTACCAGGGAGATGGAGGTCCACTGATTATGTTTACTGTTGTAAACTCCCCACTAACTTCTCTTCTCTTTTATAGTAAAATCATATTTACACTTATAATTTGACCATTAAATTAGGCAAAGCTGTCAATCCTATATCCATACACAAGGACCAGCAACTAAACAGCACCAGAATCCTTTTTTCCTCCATCAGTGATTTTGTTTTGATACATAATGATACTAAACTTGACAACAGATTCATTCAAGAAGATTGACCTAATTAAAGGAGAATATATATTATTATCATTATTATTAAGGTACACCTTCTCTTTCTATGCATTCCCATCCATCCAGCTTGAATGGAACTCTGAGGACAAGGAATGGTCTGTCTCTCTCTGTTGGATAAAGGGAGGGTATGTCAGTCAACAGCCCCTGAGGGAGATGGTTGGAGAGGCATGAATGGTAAATGGGTGTGGATATCTGCCACCAGTAAACCTTCTGAAACTGGTATGTTGGGGCCCAGGTATCCAGAGAACAAATCAAAACATTCCAAAGTTGGATGCAATTTAAAATGAATTATATTTTAGGTTCCAAGTGATACATTCTACCATAAATAAACGTATAGTGCACACACCTGATTTTCATTCAAGTAGTTGAGTCACACAGGTATATCTGCAGTCTTAACCTGAAATAAATAGAAAACAAGTGGTTTGGGGATTCACAAAGTCATTGCTAATTTACCAGATGCATTTGCACATGGCTAGAAAGCAGTGTAGGTTGTTTCTATGTGGCACTTTTGCTACACTCTGCCGACCAAGTAATCAAGGAACCCAAAACGTCTACTAATATAGTCAAGTCATTTGTGTGGTATGGCTCTAAAGATGTGATCTGCATTAAAATACTCTAAATAGGTGGATTTTAGTGAGCTCAGAGCAGTAGTGGCTGCAGCTGAACTAATCATGTGTATAACAAATGTCCTTTTGAGGAATTAAGTTACATATTTAGTTATATAGTTAAATCAGGTTGAAAAAAGTCCATCAAGTTCAACCCCTCCAAATGAAAACCCAGCCCCATACACACACCCCTCCCTACTGTCACATAAATGATATATCCCCATATCTATACTAACTATAGAGTTTAGTATCACAATAGCCTTTGTATTATGTCTGTCCAAGAAATCATCCAAGTCCTTCTTATAGTCATTAACTGAATCATCACCCGGCAGTGCATTCCCCAACCTCACTGTCCTCACTGTGATGAACCCCCTACTCTGTTCCTTTAAATGAAACTTCTTTTCCTCTAGTCTGAAGGGGAGGCCTCTGGTACGTGATTCTCTTTATGGGTAAAAAGGTCCCCTGCTATTTGTCTATAATGTCCTCTAATGTACTTGTAAAGTCTAATCATGTCCCCTCACAAGCGCCTTTTTTCCCCCAGAGAAAACAACCCCAACCTTGTCAGTCTCCCCTCATAATTTAACTCTTCCCTCCCTCTAACCAGTTTAGTTGCACTTAGTCTCTGCACTCTCTCCAGCTCATTTATATCCCTCTTAAGGACTGGAGTCCAAAACTGCCCCCATACTCCAGATGAGGCCTCACCAGGGACCTATAAAGAGACACAATTATGTTTCATCCCTTGAGTTAATGCCCTTTTTTATACAAGAACTTTATTTGCTTTAGTAGCCACAGAATGACACTGCCCAGAATTAGACAACTTGTTATCTACAAAGACCCCTAGATCCTTCTCATTTAAGGAAACTCCCAACACACTGCCATTTAGTGTAGAACTTGCATTTATATTATTTTTGCCAAAGTGCATAACCTGCATTTATCAACATTGAACCTCATTTTCCAGTTTGCTGCCCAGTTTTCCAGTTTAGACAAATCACTGTGCAAAGTGTCAGCATCCTGCATGGAACCTATAGTTCTGCACAATTTAGTCTCATCTGCACAAATAGAGACAGTACTTTCAATGGCCACCTCCAGGTCATTAATAAACAAGTTGAAAAGCAAGGGACCTAGTACAGAGCCCTGCGGTACTCCACTAACAACACTGGTCCAATTAGAAAATGTTCCATTCACCACCACTCTCTCTACCCAGAGGGATTCTACACCCTCACCAGTGGCAGCTATTGTTATTTCTTTAGCGCATGGCTTTAATTCAGGCTTTACATACAAACACACTCCTCCACCCGCTATTTAATCCCTCTGTCCCTCCTAAAAAGGGTGTAACCATTTAAATTCACAATCCAGTCACATGTTTTATCCCAGCAGGTCTCAGTGATACCAATTATATCAGAATGTTTAGAGCAATTAATTCCAGGTCTCCCATTTTACCTGACAAACTCCGTGCATTTGCAGCATACAGCGGAGGTTACTACTTTTACTTTTGAAATTTGAATTACTTAGTGGAGAATTATATGTAAAATTAGTATTATTCTGTTTTCCTTGTAACAGAGGGACCTCCTTAGCTGGTAAACTGTATGCCCCCTCACTCCTCCCCCATGACCCCTTTATTAATCCCACTGCCCCATCTACACTAGCTTCCCCATAATTCTTTATCTCCCCCCCCCTTGCCTAGTTTAAACACTCCTCCAACCTCTTAGCCATTCTTTCCCCTAGCACCGTGGACCCCCTTCCATTGAGGTGCAAACTGTCACGACTGTATAGGTTGTACCCCAAGGAAAAATCAGCCCAGTGCTCTAGGAACCCAAACCCTTCCTTCCTGCACCAAGACTTTAGCCACACATTTAGCTCCCTAAACTCCCGCTGTTTTCCTAAACTTGCATGTGGCACAGGCAAAATATCTGAAAAAATTACATTGCCCTTAATCTTAGAGCCTAGATCCCTGAACTCACTCTTTAAGGTCTTCCATCTACCATTTATTTTGTCATTAGTACCAATATGCACAAAGCCAGTTGGGTCATGCCCAGCCCCACCCAATAATTTGTCTACCCGATCAACCACATGCTGAACCCTGGCACCAGGAAGACAAAAAACTGTTTGGTTGTAGCGATTCACATGACGGATTCCCCTATCCACTGTCCTAATAATTGAATCCCCTACAACTACAATCTGCTTAGGCCTGACTCTACTTTCCTCCCCACCACTACTAGAGAAACTGCTCCCCACCCTTTGACCTTTCAACAACTACAAAAACCTACATGTAATTTAATCAAGGAATTACATTGCACAGTTCCTTAGAAACAACGTGCATCAGAGAGGAACTGTAATATTGTGGATTTAGAGTTTACTGGTCACAGCCAAGGGCACAATGTACATTTGGGGGGAAGACAAACCAAAGAAAACTGACAAGCTCCCGTACTCTTTCTACCCCTGGTAATAAAACATCAGACTTATATCCCCTCTACATCTCAGCACAGAACATATGAGGATATATAACTCCTAAGGATGCCATCACAAATAGTACAAAAGTTGAATTCCTTATTTTCAGATCAGTTATGGCGCTACAGACCCATCGCTTGGTGACAGGAGGACCTTCCCGTACTTTTTTCGGACAGTACAAACTGATGAAAACAATTATTTTGCCTTGGGTAAGTTATTAAGATATTTTGGCTGGACCTGGGTTGGACTTATTACATCTGATGATATCAGTGGAATGAGAGAAGATGAAACCCTGAGGAAATATCTCTCCAGGGAAGACATTTGTGTTGAGTTCACAGTAAAGATCAATAGGGATCTATCAGACCAGGTCCATCTGAGTCAGGACAGCAAGATCATTCAGAATTCTACTACTGGTGTCATTATTATTGGCGGAACCGTTTCTCTGATTTTTGTAAAAAAACTTGTGGATTTGACAATTGTGCTAACTAATAAGACTTTAATCCTTTCCTCTGTGTGGGGGATAAATCATTATGTTTTAATTTTTACTAAAGAAACATTTAATGGCAGCTTGTCAATTCGCTCAAATTACCCATATAATCTCATTAGTCGAGAGGATATGGCGTATTTGGCCAATTTAAACCAATTCAAATATCCAAACGACACTTTGCTGGAAGACCTTTGGTTAATGTTTTTTAGTTGTTTGACACAAAACCAAGCCAAGAATGACTATTACAGCAGAGTCTTGCATATACATAACTGCACCGGGGCAGAACGTTTTACAAACCTTGGCTATTTCCAGTACTTTACCTTCTCCCCCCGTGTTCACCTCGCTGTCCATATAATGTCCTGTGCGATTGATAAGATGGAAGCCTCACTCAGTGAGAAACTCCCAAAGAAACAAAGATTTGGCTACAGTTATAGGAACCAGGTACTTATTCTAGAATATTCTTTATATTTTCAAACATAAAATTAAATAAATGAAATAAAATGTACTAAGATAAGGGAAAACATAAAATCCAGAGAATCAAAGTGTTTTGTGAAAAGAAACTGATTGATTTACAGTCACATACAGGTGGAGGTCCATTTATCAACATTATCATTTTAGTGGTTATAAAGGTTTTCTTAAAAATATCACAAATATCATAAAATTTAATATTAAAAGCATAAATGAAAAACACGCAACGATCCGAATAAAAATACAACAACCTCTAAAAAAATCAAGCTTTTCGGACAATATCTAGTGAAAAAAATATAGAAACCTCTAAAAGTCTGAATTGATTAAAGGGGATGTACATCCAGCCATACGGCCGCCCAACGGCACCCGCTAGTTTTCTATAGAAGTTGCAGAAAAACAATTCTACATGAAAGAAAATTCACCAATGAGAATTCTACTGATCAGAAACTTCATTATAAATGCAAAAGAACTGACCAATCAGAATGATTCCAAGCACCAAGTCTTGGCCCATGTAAGTCTTCCCTCCCTCTAACCAGTTTAGTTGCACTTAGTCTCTGCACTCTCTCCAGCTCATTTATATCCCTCTTAAGGACTGGAGTCCAAAACTGCCCCCATACTCCAGATGAGGCCTCACCAGGGACCTATAAAGAGACACAATTATGTTTCATCCCTTGAGTTAATGCCCTTTTTTATACAAGAACTTTATTTGCTTTAGTAGCCACAGAATGACACTGCCCAGAATTAGACAACGTGTTATCTACAAAAACCCCAAGATCCTTCTCATTTAAGGAAACTCCCAACACACTGCCATTTAGTGTATAACTTGCATTTATATTATTTTTGCCAAAGTGCATAACCTGCATTTATCAACATTGAACCTCATTTTCCAGTTTGCTGCCCAGTTTTCCAGTTTAGACAAATCACTGTGCAAAGTGGCAGCATCCTGCATGGAACCTATAGTTCTGCACAATTTAGTCTCATCTGCAAAAATAGAAACAGTACTTTCAATGGCCACCTCCAGGTCATTAATAAACAAGTTGAAAAGCAAGGGACCTAGTACAGAGCCCTGCGGTACTCCACTAACAACACTGGTCCAATTAGAAAATGTTCCATTTACCACCACTCTTTGTAGTCTATCTTTTAGCCAGTTCTCTATCCAGGTACTAATACTATGTTCCAGGCCAACATTCTTTAATTTAACCAGTAACCTTTTGTGTGGTACAGGTATGGGATCCATTAACCGGAAACCCATTAGCCAGAAAGCTACGAATTATGGAAAGGTCGTCTCCCATAGACTCCATTATAATCAAATTATCCAAATGAATCAATTCTTTTGAACGAATGAAACAGTAGCTTGTACTTAATCCAAAATAAGATTTGATTAATCCTTATTGGAAGCAAAACCAGGTTATTGAAACAGTACCTTGTACTCCGTATCATAGGGAGTGTGGGTGGACATGGAGACCTGATGGATAGACCACCGTTTCAAGTATTGTAGCCATGTAGTATGATTTTATGTTGGGTATCCCTAGCCCTCCTGAAGATTTAGAATATTGTGATATTGAAAAATGACATTCTCAGAGGCTTTTGTTGCCATTTGAATCTATTTACACCTTTTTGTAGGTTTGTGAGGAATTGGGGGGAAAGAGCAATTTGTAACATTTTAAATGGGGCCCATTTACTAAGGGTCGAAGTGGATTTTCTAATTCAAAAACGTCAAAGTTCGAAGTAATTTTTGTGTACTTCGACCATCGAATAGGCCAAAATTCAATTTGAATTGAAAATACTTCACAAAATCGACCATTTGAAAATCAAAGTATTATCTCTTTAAAAAACTTTGACTTCGCCACCTTAAACCTGCCGAATTGCTGTTTAGCCTATGGGGGAACCTCCTATAACCTATATGAGCCGTAGACTACATTTTGGGAAGTCGAAGGTTTTTTTTGTAAATCGTATGATCGTACGATTAAATTGTACATTTCGAAGGATTTCATCGTACGATCGTACGATTTCAATTTAGCATAAAAAACCTTTGCCTTCGACTATCGTACTACACTTATTTGATGGTCGAATTTCGACGTTTTTTCACTTCGAAATTCGACTCTTGATAAATCTACCCCATTGTATCTTTGGTAGCAGATTCACCTTTATTGATGTTATGCGCCCATACCAGGAGATTGTCTCTCTTTGCCATCTGTTGAATTCTGATTTAACCAGTTTAATTAGTGGTATGTAATTTAGTTTATAAATTATCTCCGGATAGTTGGGTAATTTAATGCCCAGATATATTAAATAAGAATCTCTCTATTCAAACGAATGATGTTGAATGACCCCTGCTAAAGCCTGTTTTGAGATGTTTATGGGAAGAGCTTGTGTTTTCTTGGTATTTATCTTGTACCGTGATATTGACTGGAACTTCTCTAATTCCTTTAACACATTAGGCAAGGAAATTATGGGCTCTGTAATAACCAACAGTATATCATCTGCAAATAATCCTATTTTTTGCTGTCCTACAGATGTGGCTACACCCTTTATATCTTGGTTTTCATTTATATTCTGGGCTAAAGACTCCACCATCAGAGTGAAAATTAGGGGCGGCAGGGGGCACCTCTTTCTAGTCCCATTTGTTAGCCTGAAGGCTCCTGACAGGGCTCCTGCCGTGAAGACTTTAGCTGTTGGACTGGAGTAAAGCGGTTGTATGGCTTTTAAAAATGATTCTCCCAGTTGGAATTTCGTTAGTGTGGCTTTCATATAGTCCCAGTTTACCCTGTCAAACGCCTTCTCAGTGTCCAAAGACAACATCAGGGCCGGCATGTTAGTCTCTTTTAATGTATGTAAAATATTTTGAAACCTTCTGGTACTATCTGCTCCCTGTCTGTTTAATATGAATCCCACCTGGTCATTATACAGTAGATAAGGGATGGTAAGATTAGCTTAAGTCTTTGAGCTAGGAGTTTGAATATATTTTAAGATTGGTGTTGAGCAGTGCGATGGCTCTGCATTTTTGATATTGGTCTTGACTTTTACCTGGCTTGGGGATGGTAACCACGTGGGCTTTTAAATATTCTGAATTTATTTGGCCTGTATCCATTATATTTTGGAATAACTTAAGAAGTTAGAGGGATAATATTGCTACATATGTTTTGTAATATTGATTAGTAAAACCATCTGGGTCCAGTACTTTTTCTAGTTTTAGTTCTTTAATTATTTTTTGTATTTCCTCGAGGGTGATCGGTTGACTTGGAAGTAATTCCAACTGTTGTGCTGAAGGTGACGGGAGCTTCAACTTATTCAGATATTCTTTAATATTGTCTAGAAGAGGATTCTGATTATCTGGGCTAGAAACTATGTTGTAAAGTGCTTTATAATATTGTGCAAAGCTGTTTGCTACTTGCTATTACCTTTGTGTGAGATTCTGTTAAATATTGGATTCTATTTTGCATTTGTTTCTTTCTGAACAGGTTTGCTAATAATCTGTCAGCTTTATTCCCTTTGGTATAAAATATGTGTCTCAGGCGTTGCAATCTACATGCTGTTTTAGCTGTGAGTATTGCATTTAGTCTAGCCCGTTTTTCATTTATCTGTTTAACAATGATTACATTATCATTACATTATCATTTTGAATGAGTTTTTTTCTAGTTCTGATATCTGGGCCTCCAGTTGTGATTGCTCCAATTCCCTTTGTTTTCTTATTTGTTTAGCTTGGGATATTAGTTCTCCCCTAATAACTGCTTTGTGTGCCAACCAAGTATTTTGCCAATTAGTATCCTCTGGATTATTTTCTCTGAAATAGTGTGTTATTTTTTTGTTCTATATGATGTTTACATTCTGCTTTTTGCAACAAGATGCTGTTAAGCCTCCACGGAAGTTTCTCTGCACATATATCCGGGGAGAGTTCTGGACCAATTGGGGCATGGTCAGCCCATGTGCGAAGACCTATCCATGGTTTATTAACTAGCGTTGTGGTCTGTATGTCTGTCAGGAACATATCTATCCTAGCGTGAGTGTGGAATCTTAGTGAGAAATATGTATATTCCTTTACAGAGGGATATTTTGCTCTCCATACATCAATCAAAGTGAAATTATGTATTAAGAGTTCTCATTTTTTTGCCTATGACAATTGGTTTTTGGTAGCCACACCCTTAATTCCTCTGTGGATATCTATATGTGGGTTTAAAGTCACATTAAAGTCCCCAGCTATTATACATTTCCCTTGTCTCTCACTGAGTAGTGCAGCAAATGTTTGTGAAAGAAACCTACTGTGGTTTTCGTTTGGGGCATATATATCTACCATACAAATTAGCATAAGACAGCGACCTGCAGGATCAACAATGGACTGCAACAGTTGAAACAGTACCCTAGCGGATATTAAAATGGAGACACCTTTAGTCTTATTTTGAGAATAGGAATGAAAGTTTTGGGGATAATATCTATTGGAGAATCTAGTAGATGTAGAGTTCAATTAGTAAAACTGTACCATTTCTCTTGTACAGTCCAATGCTTTTCCCTCAGCAGCAACTCTCATTCCTTAAAGCAAGCTATAACATTTCTCCTTGTCTTTGCACATTTCTTTTCTGTACTTCAAATAACGTATCCAAAATACTGATATTTGCACATTCCTTGTACCAAATAGATATAAAAAGCAGTAAAGTGAAACATATACAACTGTATAACTTGTAAACATAGCGACTGCACATTATACACGTGGTAACTATCAGCAATTACCACAGGTTTACTTCTCACCAAATCTAGAGTCAGTGCGGGCTCCGGAGATTTTCCATCTCTTTTTAGTCAGGGGGGCTTAGAAATGACCTTTAAGTCCTGTAACTTCTGTATCCTCAGGGGGTTAAAGGCTGATGTGAAATGTTATTTGTCTCTAATCAACTCTATGCCTTGAGCCATTCCCTCCCCAGCCTGCGTGGTGAAGTTGGAAGTTTATGTGGAGGTGAAGACGATTTCTCTCTCTCTGTGGATGATAATTGTCCAACTAATGAGAGCTTTTTTCGCTTCTTCAGCAGTAGTCAGTGTGGTGGGCACTCCGTTCCTTTGGACTATAAGTTTAACTGGATAGCCCCATCTGTAGGGAATGCTGTGCTGACGTAGCAGCTTAGTTGTTTCCACAAAAGCCTCTCTCTTTTAAAGTGTAGCTGGCGACAAATCTAGGCCCTTATATTCCTCTGGCCATCCCTCCTTTCTGGCAAGCGATAATAGTCTCTCTTTGGATATAAATATTTTGCGTTGATTGCCTTTTGAACCGGGGCATGTCCCTTTGGCTGGGCTAGTAGACATATGGACTCCCAACTACATAATGATTCTCTTTGTTACATGCCTACAACTTTGATGATCTCGAAAATCAAATTAAAATCTTTTAAAAAAAACTTTTTTGAACAATTCCCTATTACAATTTGACAGTTTTGGCCATAAAAAACTTGAAAATTAAAATTTTCAATTTGACCCTTGATACACCTGTTTAACTTGGATAAATGTAATGAATAAAGTGAAAGGATTAAATTTCAGATACAATTGTTCTAATCCCACTACCGATTTCCTCAAACCAATGGTACAGTTCCATGTTTGCTTGGTCAGAATATGTTCCCAGAGTGCTGGGAGCCTTAATAACTTGTTCTTTTATTCTATGTCCTGACATGGAGCTGGCAAGGCATGGGACTGGAAATCCAGCCACACACCATTTCTGTAAAACAGCCCTGCCAACAACCCTTGACCCATATATTTCAATCCTGACTTTCCACATAGAATATCCCAATGTACAATATATGGTGAGTAACTGTGATGAGGGAATAGGGTGCCCTCATCAAAAATGATCTTCTGGCTGGAGAGCAAGGGCCACATTTACTTAGCTTGAGTGAAGGAATAGAATAAAAAATACTTTGATTTGAAGGATTTAATCGCTTGATCAAATGATTATTCCTTCGATCATTCGATCGAACGAACAGCGCTAAATCCTTTGACTTCGATATTCGAAGTCGAAGGATTTAACTTCGAGGGTTGAATATTGAGGGTTAATTAACCCTCGATATTCGACCATTAGTAAATGTGCCCCTAAATGTCATTTCCATTGAAAACCTCATTTCTTCCCAACTGACAATTAGGGCAATGTAGATATTAAATTGATTAAGTTTTAGTATATGCAGAACCATCAGTTCCCTTGTAACCAGTCATTTTCTGAAAATAACTTTAAAAAAGGGCAGTGTTGGGAAAGACTCTGTGATTAAGTATGTTACACATATGCCAATGAAAGGAAGCAAGTGTGAAGCAGTCTTTTATCTGTTTCATGGGTAAAGGCAATCAAAACCTGGCACTACTTTTACCTGTAAAAGATCAGGTCACAAAAACATCTAAATCTAAATCATGGAGCTCTCCAACAAGCACACTGATTGGCTATTTTATTCTGCTGCTTTGACTGCAGATCCTACCTAGATAAATACATTGAGTCCAACTCACCTACATTTCCATAGTTGAGAGCTACCATGGTCATGATCAAGGCCATCAAAAGTAAAGGACCCCAGGTAACCTGTAAATCTGTTTCTGGCGGCAGCTAAATGGGACGATGGAAACAGGAAGAAGACAAAGGTTTTTCCTTTTTTATTTGCATCACTGAGAAACCAAACAATAAAGTCTTGCATTGTAATAGTCACAATTCAATATTCTTTATTCTAAGTAACTGGGATTTTTAAAAGAGGCTAGGTTATCTTAAGGTAAAAAAAGGTCCATAACGTTATGGTATTTGCTTCATGAAACAATACAAGATTAGCTCTGTAATTTCCATGGATCTTTACTAAATTCTATGGGATTCTTCAGTGTCTGGCACAATGACAACAGCTAATGTGGTGACACTATTCAAAAAGGGATCCTATTCTCAGCCTGAAAACTGTAGGCCTGTTAGTCTGACATCAGTGCTAGGAAAGCTTTTGTTAGAGGTAATAAAGGAAAAAATACTGCAATATATTGAAAATCACAATACTCTAAGTGTGCCAGTATAGTTTTATGCAAAACAGATCTTACAAGACAGTTGCAATTGTCATATATGAGAAAGCTGAAGAGTAGACATTGGGTGGCAATGAATGTGAGGTGATGATGTACTTAAGATACAGTATCACAAAGAAGGTTACTGACTTAGGGGGACAGTGGGTGGGATGTTGAGTAAACATGTGATAAAGTACCACACAGAAGGTTACTTTAAAATTAAGAGGGTAGACTGCCAAAGTTAATGATGCTTCTCTGGAAAAAATATTTTCAATTACTTTTACTGAAAGATATATATATAGTTATCCTGCTATTGGAATGAACAAATCATCTCCCCATTTCACAGTCACTGGAATTTCATTGTGTGATATAATGGTGTTATAATAACAGACTGTAGGGATCTAAGTGCAAATTATTTTCTCCTTAGCTGCACCATTATCTGAAGACTATTATATATTATACCCGTGATGGCCAAGCCAGTGCTTTCAATAAATTTGGAGATTATGGTACAAACTATGGGATCTTTAATAACATTTTAAATTCTGCACTCGTTTTGCGTTATAAATTTGTTGGCACATTCACACCTTGGGATCCCCCAGATCAACGGATCAATATCAGCTCACATCTAATAATATGGAAGACAAAAGACACCAAAGTAAGTGGAATATTTGTCAGATTTAACACAAATAATCTTGTCAGAATAGTCACTGGGTTTATTATAAAGTGGTGCAACTAAGGGCAGATTCAACCCCAAATGACAAATAACTCAGATCTCATGTAGTCCTTGTCAATGTGCCCGCTATGCCGGACATAGATCTAATGTGTGAAAACACATTCCTTCTGACTCAGTATTTTAGGGATACACCCCCAATCAAATTAGAGGGAGCATTTGTCATTGCAAAGATAAGAAAGCCCTTCCTGCAAGTAACCCCATATGCTTCTGGGTCACCACCACATCTACAGCGTCCATGATCAATGGGTTAAGGATATCTGAAAGTAAAAAAAAGAAAACATGGCTTCCTCCCGGAGTAGAAACATCCTCCCCAAATGACTAACCTCACTGCTAGTACAATTTGTGTTTCCATTATTGCTCAGAGAATTCTCAGTTGCACAACTATACACCCAGATTAGTCTTAGAACAGCGCAATAGTGTCCATAGCCACAAAGGGGTTTCTGTTCAGGATCTGGTTATATAAAACAGGTTGACAGGTTGTTGGTCATGACCACATTATGAACGCTCAGTAATGTTATGCTTTTTAACTACTAAATATGATGTTATGTCTCCCTTTATCCCTCGTTGTTACAAAATCTATTCCTAGATCCCTAGAGCTCAGTGTTCAGACAATTGTCTCCCCGGATTCAGGAAGGCGCCAAAAACTGGAGCCAAGTCCTGTTGTTACCACTGTGTCTGGTGCTCAGAGAGGGAGATCTCCAATAGAACTGGTACATATTATTGCATGTCTTCATTATCTGCTAATTATAGATGCAAATATCTGGAGTAGAATAGAAAACTATGACCATTCAATAAGTTTACTGATGATCTCATAGTTTTCAAATAAACTCCTTACTATTTAATATATACGATTAAGCTTCAGTTTTTTTACATTGGACTGGAGCAAAGCAAGAGGTTAAAGTATAAAATAATCAATGGAAACATAATTGTGAAAGCTAATCAGCACTGGAACATGTACATTACACATTAAGGACCCAATTGAACAAAATATGAAAACCACAGCAAAATAATTGATCAGGCAATTTTTTAAATTTGAGTTTTCCGAATTTGAATTTTCTCAATTAATAATTGAGCTAAAGCTGAAGAGTTCTCATTGGAAGTAAATGGGAGGTAGATTTTTAACATTCAAGCTATTGTTTATTTTTATTTTTAAGCATTTCAATTTGTAAAAGTAAATGAAACCATGCAATTTTCATTGCAGATTAGATTTTGTTTTTTGCAGGAAGTCACATTAGATGACCCATTACTATGACTGGGAAAGAGTAGAGGTGACATTAAAAATAATTAAAATTCATAATACACCCTTCAATGAACACGTAGACAGTAAATCACTTCTCCAGACTCCTTTTCTTACAGATTGAATGAGACTGATATTCACTGACAACTAATTGTGAGATGTGAAGGGTTTTTGCCTCCAATGTGCATGACATAGTGCAGCATGAACCAATGCCAACATTGCCCTTGCCTGGCAAGTTCCTTCCCTCAGAATGTAGTTTTGTGCCAATATCACCTCAGCTCAAGGCACATCAGCCAAAATATTGGGCAAGTCTAGCACTGTTATAGGAACCTTTACTTACAGCTGGTTCTTATTCATGTGTAGTAAAAGAAAAAAGATTGATCATATAATGGCTGATATATAGAATTTGTGTTTTGGAGAATTTCTTCGTCAAGGCTTTTCATGATGTTATAATTTATGAAGCAGAAAATGAAAAATACAGTATATAAACACATAGAAAAAGGTTTTTCCTCTCTACAGACAGTGAAATCTGTATCCAGTGCCCAGACATGGAGTGGCCCAATGAGGAGAAGAACCAGTGTGTTCCCAAAATGGAACAATTTCTTTCCTACACAAATTATGTGATTTCTGTGGTTCTATCATCCATCTCACTTCTCTTTTTCCTTATAACCCTACTGATACTGAGAGTTTATATCTCATACTGGGATACCCCCATAGTGAGAGCCAACCACAGGAGTCTCAGCTTCCTCCTCCTTGTCTCCATCAAGCTGAGCTTCCTCAGTGTGTTTCTGTTCCTCGGTCGCCCTGTGGATATAACCTGCATGTTGCGTATCATCACTTTTGGAATCACCTTCTCCATAGCGGTCTCTTCTCTCATGGCCAAGACTATCATGGTTTGTGTTGCTTTCAAAGCCACCAAGCCAGGGAGCTCATGGAGAAAATGGGTGGGAGTCAAATTGTCCAATTCTCTAGTCTTGTTCTGCTCATCCATTCAAATAATAATCTGCATGACTTGGTTGGCCATTTCTCCTCCCTTTCAGGAACTGGACCTTCACACTTACCCTGGAACCATCATCATTCAGTGCAATGAGGGCTCAGCTATTGGCTTTTACTCAGTTATTGGGTATATGGGGCTTCTGGCAGCTGTTAGTTTTGTTTTAGCATTTTTAGCTCGGACATTACCGGACAGTTTTAATGAGGCCAAGTACATCACTTTCAGCATGTTGCTCTTCTGCAGTGTTTGGATCACAATGATCCCGGCCTATCTGAGCACCAAAGGCAAAAACACTGTGTGTGTGGAGATATTTGCCATACTCACCTCAAGTGCTGGACTCTTAGCCTGTATATTTCTCCCAAAATGTTATATAATTTACTTTTTGCCTGAGAGGAACACAAAATCCCATGTGCTTGGAAGCAAATATTAATAATTTACATATAGAGTTACAGTTTTGGTTGGTAACATACATTTACTTCTAGATACTGTGACAACATATATTAATGAGGTTGGGGTCCCAACAATATTGCATGGCTTTAGAGAACACAGGGGCCATCTATGACTTCCAAGGCAGTGTGCAAAGTGCAAAAAAACAGGTGTATTTCATTTTCTTGCACTTTACACACTGTCTTCCTCCATTGATTAAGAGTCGCAGATCTCTGACTCCATTCCAGAGGACAGAAACCTATTTTAGCCCTAATAAATACAACGCTGCTTGCATACATTAGCTCCTCAGGAAACGAATATAATGTGTTTTGTTAATGTACAGAATTAGATTATAAGCTCCAGTTGAGAATTTAGTGAAACTGATGAACAAACTTCATGAAGGACTGCAGAATATGTCAGTTCTACATAATGTAAGAAGAATAATAATAAAATTGAACAGATATCAGTTGGGAAATTTTTATTGCTTTATAAATAGGCACAATTGATGGTAGTGAAAAGTCTCAAAACTTTTTTTTAAATAAATATACAAATAGTTTTAGATCAGAATATTATTGGACTAATATGCAAAAATTTAATTGTAAGATATGAAACACTTGGTCATGCACCAGGCATTAATAATCAGCGAATCTGCCCCATTTCGCTTTGCCGAAACTGCAGGTGAATTTGCAAAAAATTTGTGAAACTGTTTTGTTTATCATTTTTGTAGCAAACTGCAATAGAGTCTGTAGCGCTATAGTAAATTGTGTGCTCTGTACACTACTATTGAGCTCCATTCCCAATAAATGTGCTCCGGATGAGACCTGTAATCTTAGGGAGTAAGCCCTCGCAACGGTGTGGAGGCAGGGTGTAGTGCAACTGTAACTGGATACAGGGTATAATGATTGGGCACCAGTGGTTCTTATAACTTAAACATGAACTGATTTAGTGATCATACACAATCCTCAGTGGAGAATACAATAGAGAAACAGGATTTTGCATCACATTAGATAGGCAATACTCACAGCACCATTTGTTCAGTATTAGTCCCCACAGGCAAGAGGACGTGCTCAGCAGTAATAAAGGTACACCCAGCTTTCAGCCTTTTCCCTAAGTGGAACCTGAGGGGAATCTATCTACCCTGTTCCTATACACTTAGTCCCTACTTCTGGGCTATTAATACCCGGGATCTTAATCCCTCTGACTCTCCTCATCGGAGCCTAGAGCTGCTCAGCTAAATAACCTGTCTGTCTGTCACTCCTAGAGTGACCTATAAGGGGTGAGTAGGCTATCTTATACTAGACCTGACCTGTCTAGGTTCCACAGGACTCTACCTGCCTGTTCAGGTCAGACTCAATGATAAAGGCGCACACGTCGGTGAACCTCTTAGGATAGATTCAAAATTAGCCCCCTGCTGACAACATATTTATACATATTCATTGATTAAATGAGTAAAAACACCAGATGATGAATACCAATCTAATAAAAAAACATAATAGTCACAGTCTGTATAAGTCCCAAATTACAAACATATAAAGATATGTAGAAATATAGAAATATGTGTAAATAGAACAATATAATAATAATAATATTCTTGTAGACTCGGACAATATATATATAAAGTTGTAAATCTAGTTATATTTAGGTAAATGTAAACAGTTGTCAAAAATAGGGTTACTTGAACGGAACATAACACCCCAAAGTACTTAGAGAGAATAGTATCTGTTCAGGTCAGAGCCAGCACAAAATGGACACTGAAAGCATATCCTAGCACAATGCCATCTGCTGGTCACTGTGAGAAACAACAAGGGGCATAGCTTAGAGCTGTATTTTAGGACCCAGTTAGGTGTCTGTAACACTGAGGGACTGCCTGCCAATAATTATAGGGGTGGCTATTTTACACATCCCTACAAGTCCTTGTTTCTGTTTTGGGGCTACCAATAAAAACTTGGGAGTGCAAACTCACAGGCATTTTTGACTGCTACAATGTTAGAGGACCTCCAATTTCTTAAATACGTCTGATTTTTTTTTACATTACGTCTATTCCACTGTGGTAAAAATGATCATCTGTAGATTCTATATTACTCCTAGCTTACTAACACAGACACCAACAGATACCCAGATGCTTTGTATCCAACATAAAAATGAATAAACCATATAGTTACGTGTATGTCCTTATATTAACAATGTGATGGCCCAGTTCTTTTTGTTTTTTTTGCTCATTAAATTTTTTAGTTTTGCAAATCGAAAAGAGCCACGAGATGAATTTGTGAAGCAGTTTTGTGAATCTTTACGCTGGTGGCGAAACTTGGACGTTTATGGCAAATAAATACACAACTACCAGCAGGGCCGGAACTAGGGGTAGGCAGAAGAGGCAGCTGCCTAGGGTGCAGTGATAGGGGGGTGCTACCTCTATAAATTGTCCTTTGCCTACCCCTAGTCTGCATTCCTCAGTCTTCCTTCCCTCCTGTGACCCTCCTCTCCATCGATGTTCCTCCCTCGCTCACCCTCCTCTCTCTTCTCTCTCAGTGGGGCCGGCTCCCTCCCTGCTCTCCGTTCCCTCCCTCCCTGCTCTCTGTTCCCTCACCTCTGAGTCGCGCCGGCTGGCTCCCTCCTCTCTGTTCCCTCCCTCCCTGCTCTCTGTTCCCTCACCTCTGAGTCACGCCGGCCGGCTCCCTCTCTGCTCTCAGTTCCCTCCCCTTATCTCGGAGTCACGCCAGTCTGCTCCCTCCCTGCTCTCTGTTCACTCTCTCAGTCACACCTAGACATGAAAGAGCGCGGGGAGGGGGTTTGCCAGGCCAGGTTGCCTAGGGCACCCAGCCGGCCTGGCCCTGACTACCAGGCATACATGGAGCACACCATTGTTCCTTATATGAACTGGGTCTTTGGACTTCCAAATATCAGTTCAAAGCAGTGTAACCCCATCTTGGCCACCCCCCTGTGCCATAGGATATACAGCATTAATTTCTTACCATCCACATGTCCTGAATCCCCTTTGCTAATTGAAAGGGCACTGGGAATTTCTCTCCATGGCAGTGCCATCTGGGGATACACCTACAAGTGGCTCCACTATAAATAAATGATTAACCACACTTTTGCAGCAAAACAAATAGAACGTTATATAACTGGAAAAGTGCAGAGTAAAATACAATCACAAATCAATAACCCATGCGGCAGTCCAACCCTGGCACACTCCTTACCAGGCGCAGTCCCGCACTTAATGAACAGTTCATGGGTAGGGAAGAAATGGATAGAGGAAGGAAAGATAAATATCCAGTATATTCCTTGGGGTAGATAGTAAGGTACACTTACCAAAAATAACAGGGGGTCCAGGTGCTCAAGCCCCAGACCTTCAGCTTGGGGAGGCAATTTGCCAATGATATGTTTAGTTGTAGGCTGGCACAAAACCAGACTTCACTCCATAAACTTTATGCAATAAAAAGGTTGTTTTATTTAACAAAAAAGAAACATCTCAAGCTGTAGCCTTACGCGTTTGGTGCCTTGTGGGCACTTAGTCATAGGCTGCAGTTGTTCTGTACAATCAGTGATATTTAAATACAAATTAACCAATAGAAAGTGTGCTTAGGGCAGCCAATCAGAGTAAGTAATACAAATTACATTACGCTGTCCTAAGATACGTAGTTTACACACAAGTAAAAACAATGAAAAAAGTTTAAAATTTCAAAAATATACGTAAGAGATTTTTTTCCCTCAATAGTTAAATTAACAGTACAGAAGTTAGGGTGACAAAACATTTTTTTTAAAAACATATTTTTTTAGACAAAGCAGGATACATTATATTCTAGGTTCATTCCACTTGGTTGCCTGGTCCCCAGAAAGAAAATCCATTTTGCTTCTTGTTTAAGTAATTGATCCAAAGTGTTGCCCCCTCTAATATTTAAAGCAACTTTTTCTACATCTATTTGTGCAAATTGAAAAATGCTTAGCCACAGCAGTAGAACTATTTTCACTTTTAATGGTAAGTATATGTTCCCTTACTCTTTCCTTTAACATGCGACGAGTTTGCCCTACATATTGTTTAGAGCATTTTTTGCAAGTATCAAATATATCAAATTTTTGGAATTACAATTCATCTATTGTTTAATTTTGTAGTGTTTTCCAGAAACTGAAGAAGAGAAAGTAGTGGTTCTATTAACATATTTACAAGTGGCTCCACATTTATACATTGCAGTCGTGGTTAGCCATGTATTTTGTACATATTCTACATTTTCTAGAAGACTAGGAGAAAGGAGATCTCCAATGGTTTTTGATCGTCTTGAAACGACACTGAGGCCCTAAAATGTTATCAAGTAAAGGATCTGTGTGAAGAATAGCCAGATTCTTAAGGGATACTGTCATGCCAAAAAACATTTTTTTTCAAAATGAATCAGTTAATAGTGCTGCTGAAGCAGAATTCTGCTCTGAAATCCATTTCTCAAAAGAGCAAACATTTTTTTATATTCAATTTTGAAATCTGACATGGGGCTAGACATATTGTCAGTTTCCCAGCTGCCCCCAGTCATGTGACTTGTGCTCTGATAAACTTCAATCACTCTTTACTGCTGTACTGCAAGTTGGACTGATATCCCCCCAGCAGCCAAACAACAGAACAATGGGAAGGTAACCAGATAGCAGCTCCCTAACACAAGATAACAGCTGCCTGGTAGATCTAAGAACAGCACTCAATAGTAAAATCTAGGTCCCACTGAGACACATTCAGTTACATTGAGAAGGAAAAACAGCAGCCTGTCAGAAAGCATTTCTCTCCTAAAGTGCAGGCACAAGTCACATGACTGGGTGCAGCTGGGAAATTGACAATATGTCTAGCCCCATGTCAGATTTCAAAACTGAATATAAAAAAATCTGTTTGCTCTTTTGAAAAATGGATTTCAGTGCAGAATTCTGCTGGAGCAGCACTATTAACTGATGTGTTTTGAAAAAAACATGTTTTCCCATGACAGGATCCCTTTAATGTTATCACAAGCAGATATGTTATTAGACAGCCCTACCCCCAGATCCACCCACCTTGAAGCCTCCCTGTTGCCTCCACAACTTACCAATATGCCACAAACACACAGTTTATCAGACTCCACTCGCACAAGCTCGTGAATCCAACGTGCTGTCTGTAGTTGGCCAGACCTGTGAGGGGGGAGAGTTGTGAGGGAGGAGAGTTGTGAGTGAAGAGAGTTGTGAGTGAGGAGAGTTGTGAGTGAAGAGAGTTGTGAGGGGGGAGAGTTGTGAGGGAGGAGAGTTGTGAGGGGGGAGAGTTGTGAGTGAAGAGAGTTGTGAGGGAGGAGAGTTGTGAGTGAAGAGAGTTGTGAGGGAGGAGAGTTGTGAGTGAGGAGAGTTGTGAGGGAGAGGCTTGAGGCCCGGGCTACTCACGGTCATGACGGTCTCACACACACGTGACACGAGGGATTTACAGCACAAGCAAAAACCCCGCCGGCTTTACGGAACGCATTTTAGGACATCCTGCAGCGAAATACTTCTCCTTCATGCGATGTCCTATGTCTTTGGAATGGCGCATCGGTTGCTTTTACCGTCAGTCATCGTTGAAATCTGCAATCGCACCTGCGTCCTCTACCCTTCATTCTCAGCCTTCAGTCTTACCAACTCCGCCATCAGCCCTCCATCCTGCACCCTCAGTCCTCTTCTTCTTAGTCCTCGTCCCTCCCTGCTCAGTACTCCCCCGCAGATCTCTCTTTTCAGCCGACAGTCTTTTTCATAACTTTGTGAAGTGGTGAGCGAGGGTGGAGGGCTGAGGGGGAAGACTAAGGGCGCAGTTCGTATGACGGCTGAGAATGAAGGGTAGAGGACGCAGGTGCGATTGCAGATTTGGACGATGACTGACGGTAAAAGCAACAGATGCACCATTCCAAAGACATAGGACATCGCATGAAGGAGATGTATTTCGCAGCAGGATTCCCCGGGACACTCAGACCAGTCAATCAAATCCATAAGGCGCGGCCTATAGGTACTGAGCGTGGAACCTCCCCCAGCACGTCACTGATCAGGCGCCTGACGAGCGCTGTCCCATAGGCCTCAGGTGGGCGGGGTAACGTCACTATCGCGGTAGCTTCTCTGCGCGACCTTAACGTCGCCTTCAACGTCACTTCCTGTCTCCTTCCAAAGGCAAAGATGGCGGCGCTCAGACATTTCCTACGTTCTACTCAGGTGGGACAGACTAACGCCTCTCTCTGTGTTATTTACCAGATCCCTCCTGCCCCACCGCCTCCTCATTCCTCTCATGTAACATTTGTCTCTTTACAGAAACCTCTGTGGCCTCACATCAGTCACACATGGCGCCCCGTATGCTCCTCCCCCGCGGTACAGCAGGTAACGGGCCGATACTAGTCATTCCTGCGCTCTGCTCTACTTCTATAGGGCTTTGTCCTTGTGGGGTGGAGCTTTGTCTCTGTGGGTGGAGCTGTGTCCTTGTGGGTGGAGCCGTGTCCTTGTGGGTGGAACCGTGTCCTTGTGGGTGGAGCCTAGTCCATGTAACTGTGAGCCACTGATGAGCTGCTGCTGTTTCTTCCCCCACAGGTTGAAGTGGGCAAATTAGATGGGGCTTTTCATGTCACTATGATCCCGGGGGATGGAGTGGGACCGGAGCTCATGCACTCGGTGAAAGAGGTGTTCAAGGTGAGTGACAATGGGGAGGGTATTTGTGTTGCGCTGGGGAGACATTATGTGTGGTGTAAGTGGGTGCTGATACCTCATTAGGGGGTTAGTGCAACTAAATGTCCTTCCCCAGTGAGACAGCAGAGGCATCTCTAGAGCAGAGCTTTGTTTTCATTACCTCTTATGTGTTTCCTACCTCTTAGGGCAGGTGTGTGGCCCCTGACACTGATAGGGGCCCAGTAGCACAGTGAGGAACCATTAGCTGCCACTACATAAACCCCCTTTGCCTCTGTGTCCCCCCTTGTATTCCATATGTGGGCTCATGGGGTACAAGCCGTCGCACAGACTGCAGTGTCCGCACCATGGTTTCCATAGCAACACCGGCATCACCCCCTGTATCACATGCATTGATTCTGCACATCAGACACTACTCACTGGAGCTCCTATAGGGCCCGAGCCCTGCCTTAAAGTGACAGACACAAGTGAGATGGTGGCCCTGATGGGAGAGGAAGTACAGAGGTAGGGGTGCAGCAGGGGTGGGGCACAAGTAGAGATTGTGGGGTGCAATTCCCACATTGCACAGGTTTCTTGGTTCCCGCAGGCAGCGGATGTGCCGGTGGAGTTTGAGGAGCATCATCTGAGTGAGGTGCAGAACATGGCGTCCAAGGAGAAGCTGGAGCAGGTCCTGGGCTCCATGCAGGCAAATAAGGTGGCAATTAAAGGTACGGGGTTATGGGTGTCTGTACAGGGGGGCACAGGGGTGGGTATGAGGGGTAAGTGTATAGTCACTGACTCTCTCTCTCTCTAGGGAAGATCCACACCCCCATGGAGTATAAAGGGGAACTGGCGTCGTATGAGATGAGACTCAGGTACCAGAGAACTGACACTTCAGCCTTATCATGTATCTGTATTGTCTGCTGTCCAACACCTTTACTGCCTTCTCATTGGCTTCTCTTACCCTTACTGCCTTCTCATTGGCTGCCCTTACTTTTACTGCCTTCTAATTGGCTGCCCTTACTTTTACTGCCTTCTAATTGGCTGCCCTTACACACTTGCTGCCCTTACACACTTGCTGCCTTCTCATTGGCTGCCCTTACACCCTTGCTGCCTGCTCACTGGCTGCCCTTACCCTTGCTGCCTTCTTATTGGCTGCCCTTGCTTTTACTGCCTTCTAATTGGCTGCCCTTACACCCTTGCTGTTTGCTCATTGGCTGCCCTTGCTGTTTGCTCATTGGCTGCCTTTACACTCTTGCTGCCTTCTCATTGGTTGCCCTTACACCCTTGCAGCCTGCTCACTGGCTGCCCTTACCCTTGCTGCCTTCTCATTGGCTGCCCTTACCCTTGCTGCCTTCTCATTGGCTGCCCTAACCCTTGCTGCCTTCTCATTGGCTGCCCTTACACCCTTGCTGCCTTCTCATTGGCTGCCCTTACCCTTGCTGCCTTCTCATTGGCTGCCCTTACCCTTGCTGCCTTCTCATTGGCTGCCCTTACACCGTTGCTGCCTTCTCTATGTTCTGCGTGTGACACACGTGTGTTTGTTATTGGTGCCATTTCCAGTGTTCCAGTCAGAGAGAGCAGGATGTTGTCTGTACATGTCCATGTGTTTATTCTGATTGGTTCGTGTTCCTGTGGGAGGGGCACTCACATCTCCCTCTCTCTCATGTAGGCGCAAGCTTGACCTGTTTGCTAACGTGGTGCATGTGAAGAGCCTCCCCGGATACAAGACCCGACACAACAATCTGGACCTGGTGATCATTCGGGAGCAGACGGAGGGAGAGTACAGCTCTCTGGAGCATGAGGTGCTTCTTATATGGAACTCACAGCTTAATTGTACCTACATCCCCCCCTGAGCTGCCCATATGTGACTGTCATTCTGTACCCCCATGAGAGAGAGTCCCACCCCCTTCTCTGAGGCTCCTTCTGTAGCCTGTGCCTCCCTATTGTGTGTATTGTCCTACACCAGCACCGCCACATATGTGACCTGCACCCCCAGTGTTATACAGTACTGGAGCAGTGCAACGGCCTAACCTTCCTGCATCCTCTACTATCCCTTTATTAGTCTCTTATGCCTTTAATACTGGCCATAAACACTGACAGGTGCAGTTATAAATTCACAATGAGGTCCCTGTCCCATGGAGCTTACAGTCTACATGTTTGTGGTAGAGCGTCAGCGGAGTGATCGCGTGCCTGAAGATCATAACCAGAGAGAAGTCCAACCGCATTGCCAAGTTTGCCTTTGATTATGCCACCAAGAAGGGCCGAGCCAAGGTCACGGCTGTGCACAAAGCCAATATCATGTGAGTGTCTATATATTGTTATATACTGTTATATAGTGTTATATAGTGTTCTGTATTGTTATATAGTGTTATATACTGTTATATAGTGTTCTGTATTATTATATAGTGTTATATACTGTTATATAGTGTTCTGTATTGTTATATAGTGTTATATACTGTTATATAGTGTTCTGTATTGTTATATAGTGTTATATACTGTTATATAGTGTTCTGTATTGTTATATAGTGTTATATAGTGTTATATACTGTTATATAGTGTTATATAGTGTTCTGTATTGTTATATATTATTATATAGAGTTATATACTGTTATATAGTGTTCTGTATTATTATATAGTGTTAGTGTTCTTTATTGTTATATACTGTAATGTATTATTATATATTGTTATATAGTGTTCTACAAATCACAAAAGCCATGAATATCTTGTAAATTATATCCTAATAAACCGTGATGTTATAAATGGTGACTAGTGATGTCATCGGTTATAAACAGTGAATAGTGATGTCATTTCTGTCACATGACTCACTAAAACTTGTGAATTATAATAAATAAAGTTCCCCCTGTTGCAAAATATGAGGATATTAGAAGTTACCTTGAAGTTCCATGGCGTTCGGCCTCATACTTTTATATGGTCATGAAACTCCTTATATCTTACAATAGGGGTACTTTAGCCACTATATATATATATATATATATATATATATATATATATATATATATATATATATATATATATATATATATATATATATATATATATATATTCATCTCTTGTATTTGTTACTGGGTACATAGGAGAATCCAGGAGAATTGTTACTGGGGCCTGAGTGATACAAATAAAGCACAAGAGAAAGATCCCCCTTGTTTGCCCCATTGCCCTCCCTGTGTTTGCTCCTATTAGCAGAGACTGCAATGCATCCTGGTACAGATTAACCCCCTCTGTTCATTTGGTTGGACTGATGTTTCTGGGAGAGTTAATTGGGGGACATGTTGTGGGTATAGTGGGACATTGGGTGCTCCTGGGCTGATTACACTTGTGCAGGGGTGGGGCTTGTAGTTGATATAGTTACCCCACTGGTATAATGGTTGTTCCCACAGGAAGCTGGGAGACGGGCTGTTCCTGCAGTGCTGTAAGGAGGTGGCAGAGTTGTACCCCAAGATCCAGTTTGATACAATGATTATTGACAACTGCTGCATGCAGGTAAGTACATTCCCCCCACTGTCTACTGGCACCCACCTACCTATTGCATGTCCCTTGTCTCCTTCTCTCTGTATGACCCTACAGTGGGAGGAGCAAGCTGCATGCTACCTGTGGGTGTAAGTTTCCTGTGGGTAACCTCTTTTATGTTGGTCTCTTGGCAGTTGGTGCAGAATCCGTACCAGTTTGATGTGCTGGTCATGCCCAACCTGTATGGCAATATCATTGATAACCTGGCAGCTGGGCTGGTGGGGGGCGCAGGAGTGGTGCCAGGAGAGAGTTACAGTTCAGAATACGCCGTGTTTGAGACGGTGAGTATGACATGAAGTTTCCTGTGAATAAAGATCTCACCTGTGTGGTATTGGGCATAGGTGGGGGGAGAGCAGTGACATACAGGGGTGCTGGTACTATGGGGGTACAGTTGTAGGAGAGGATGTGTATCTAGTATAGAGAGTATGGTTGCAGGGGGACAGTGGCTATTTAGTGGTGGTACAGTTACAGGGGAGGGGCTGTATTTAGTGGCGGTACAGTTACAGGGGAGGTTGTATTTAGTGGTGGTACAGTTACAGGGGGGTTGTATTTAGTGGCGGTACAGTTACAGGGGAGGGGCTGTATTTAGTGGCGGTACAGTTACAGGGGAGGGGCTGCATTTAGTGGCGATACAGTTACAGGGGAGGGGCTGTATTTAGTGGCGGTACAGTTACAGGGGAGGGGCTGTATTTAGTGGCGGTACAGTTACAGGGGAGGTTGTATTTAGTGGCGGTACAGTTACAGGGGAGGGGCTGTATTTAGTGGTGATACAGTTACAGGGGAGGGGCTGTATTTAGTGGCGGTACAGTTACAGGGGAGGGGCTGCATTTATTGGCGGTAGAGGGTATGGGGTGGGATCACTATTATAACCAGTATTTCTGTATCACCCCTGCAGGGCGCGCGCCACCCATTCGCACAAGCCGTGGGCAGGAATATTGCGAACCCAACTGCAATGTTACTTACTGCCACCAACATGCTGCGACATCTGAAGTGAGTTCTTAGTGGGCTGTAAGTCCATGTGCTGTCTGACTGTCCTTGTGCTTATGACTTGTCTCTATGGCTTGTTGTAGTTGTGCTGTGTGTGTGGCCTGTTCATGAATTGTATATATGGCTGCCCTGCCCATCTGTATCAGTGGCCTGCGCTGCCCCTCTCCCTTTAAGAGCAGCAACAATCGCAAATGTGCCGGCCAAACTCCTAGTCCTGCTTTATCTTTCAGCCTCGAGTATCACTCAAATCTCATCTCCGATGCTGTGAAAAAAGTCATTAAACAGGGAAAGGTAAGTGCCCCTTCCTCTTCACTCAGTCTGTCAGACCATGAGCCTCAGTGAGTGCCTCCAATCTATGCTTCACTCCAGCCTGAGTGTGAGTGAGTGATTCACTCCAGCCTGAGTTTGTGTGTCTTATTCACTCCAGCCTGAGTGTGAGTGATTCACTCCAGCCTGAGTGTGTGTGTATGTCTCTTATTCACTCCAGCCTGAGTGTGATGATTCATTCCAGCCTGAGCCTGAGTGTCTCTGATTTAGCCAGTGCTAGAGTGGTGTTCATTACAAGAAATCAGTCTAGATATGTATAGTCTGCTTATACCCAGGTTTTCCCTCCTCTAGGGGATCTGTCAAGGTCTCCATTTACACGTGTGTATATATACAGTATATATATCATTCAGTGTTCCTTCCCCCAGCCCCACGCATTGCTTCCCATTGTTCTTTTGCTTTGTCCCATCTCACTTTTATTTTGGTTCATTTGGCTTTTTGTGTTCTCTCCTGTGCGTCGGCCTCTCAGGTGCGGACCCGAGATATGGGAGGTTATTCCACGACAACGGACTTCATCAAGGCTGTGATTGACGGCTTACACTCTCGCTATCCCTACTAGCACCCTTTGTGACTGTTGTGCACTATGCTTTGTGTCCCTTGTGGGGTCTTTCCTGGCACAGTCCCTTGTCTCATGTTCCATCTGACAGTTGCTTAGCAATATCTGCCAGACATTATAAGGGTTAGTGGTTACTGGCCGTCCTTGTGCCACTCCTGCTCTCAGTCTGTGTCCAGTGTAACCCATAAACTGTGTATGTGCCAGGGCTTGAGTGAGTTCTACTCTCTTATACACAAATGGGGGAGAGAGAGTCCAACTCTGTTTAGTAGCCGCCATTATTCCCTGCCTGTTACTGAGCTCTTGGCACTAAAGTGGGCACATAGTTGGTCCATACTGGGTACAAGTGGTTTGAGCTCTAGTCTAGGCACAGTATTACAGCAGGCTGAAGCCCAATGTTAGAGCACTCACACATACTCACACTGCCCAACTCAGTGTCACACAAATAAAGACTTATTTTTTTTCATTACAGTTTTATTGTTTGTTTTTGTTGAGTTTTGCATTTTGGAAGTGCTGCCCCCTTAACCCGCCATCATGCTTTGTGGGGGTAGATTCTTCTGTTAAACCCTAAACTATAATCCCATCACCCTAGAGTAATTCCCCTCTTTCTACTTCTGCTACCTTCCATCTATCACCTCAATTCATGGACTCCCCTCTTAAACCACAGCCAAGGGTCCTTTGTATGTTGGGATAGTGAGAGATCTGTGGGAGCTGGTACCATTGAACAGCGAGTCTCTGGCTGGAGATATATCAGTGAGATGTCATTACCAGTCTCTATACTGCCAGCCTATTCCATTTGAGAAAGAACTCTGTGACGTTCCTCTATGGCCTCTTCTACACATCAGTAGCCATCACATAGTTGTTTGTCTTTAATAGAGTGCAGCTAAATCTCATCTGTCTGCTACCAACAACCTCCTCTAGTCCAAGTAATTCCTTTAGCTCCCCTGTTCCTCTCTTAGTTACTTTCAATGGGTGGAAGTTGGCCTCTGTTCTGTTCATGTCGTGGGCCAATTAGTTTATGTAATACATATTCACGGGTTACATCAGCAGCTGATGTCATACATAGCGATCTGTGCAGCTTTTAGTCAGACAGTGGGCAAGGTCCACAACCACATGACTCCAGTTGAAATGCCCTAAAGCAGATAAGTAGGAACAGTATTTGTTTCTATTTCCCATGGGGACTTGTTTGTAAAAAGGTTGGATTTCTTGCTGGGGTAACACCCCCTTAAATCAAAACCCATATAAAATATATATGATGTCTGATAAGTAATAATGCAGCACCTGGAGTACAGCTAAGCACCAGTGCAGCATTGGGATCATGTGCATCTCTGACTGCAGTTCATCCCCTGCAGTTATAGCAATGGCAACTGGCCCACTCCGTGTAGTAGTACCTGTGTCATGTGCTACTCATTCATAATGACTAGTTTTGCTTCGTGTTATGCTTTGACTTATCAAACTCACTATCTTGAGATTTCCCAGCGCAATGAGGAAAGTGTAGCATGAGTGGAAACAATAGAGGAGAAAAGGGTAGAAGAGGAAAGAGAGGGGGAAGGGAAAGCATTGGAGGAGAAAAAAGTGTAGGCAGAGTGAAAATGATGGATAAGGATGAAATGGATGAATGGAAACTGTTGGAGGAGAAGGAGGAAAGGGTAAGAAGAGTGAAAATGATGAAGAAGGAGGAGAAAAGGGAAAGAAGAGTGGAATGGAGGAGAAGAAAAGTGATAGCAAGAGTGGAAATGGTGGAAACAATGAAAATAGGAGAATAAATGCGAATTGCATAGAGGACGATCAAGCCCGGGTTAGACCAGTACCTGGGTCAGGAGATATGAATCCCAAGAGGTGATAATTTATGAAAGAATTTGTCCAGAGATTAAGTAGGACCACCAAATGGCCTTTACCTTGATGTGGTATTAGTGGCTAATAAAATTTAGGATCATAATTTTGTAACTAAAAACCCTTGTTTTTTTAATATACATGCACTTGCATAGATACTAAATTACTAGTGAAATCAGGGACCAGGAAATTTCATTGATCAACTTTTTCTCCTTTGTATGTTTGAAAATTATGCAGAAGGTGAGGATAGGAAGAGTGAAAATGGTAGAAACAATGGAAGTGATGGAGGAAAGAGTAGAAAAGATCAAGCAGGAGGGAAGAGTGAATATAATGAAGAAAGTGGATGAATAGAAATGATGGAGGAGAAAAAGGGTAGGAAGAGTGAAAATGGGGGAAAAGGAAGAGTGGAAGTAATGGCTGAAGAAGAAATGTTAGAAAAAGTTGAAATGATGAGGAAAGAGTAGAAATGATGAATGTGGAAAGGGCAGAAAGAATATGGATAGTGAAGGAAAGGAAGGAAAAGATGGAGGAGAAAAGGGAAGCAATAGTGGAAATGACGAAAGAGGTGAATAAGGTAGAAAGTGGAGCTGATGGGGGGGAAGGGTAGAAAGAGTGGAAATTTTTCAGGAAAAAGGGAACAAAAAGTTGAGATGATAGAAAAGAAAAATGTAGAAAGAGTGAAAATGATGGTAGAGGCAGGAATCATGGAGGAGGCGGAAAGGGTAGGAAGAGTTGAAATGTAGGAGAAAAATGTTGAGATGGAGGAGGAAAGGGTAGGAAGAATTAAAGTGATGGGGGAGGGGTGGAAAAGATGGAGAAGGAAAGAATAGAAGGACATGATGAAGGAAGAGGGAAGGGTAGGAAGAGTGAAAATGATTGTCGAAGAGGGAAGGGTATGAAGAGTGGAAATGATGGAGGAGGAAAGGATAGAAAGAGTGGACATGATGGAGGGAAGGGTATGAAGAGTGGAAATGATGGAGAAGGAAAGGGTAGAAAGAGTGGACATGATGGAGGAAGAGGGAAGGGTACGAGGAGTGAAAATGATGGAGGAAAAGGGAAGGGTGTGAACTGTGGAAATTATGGAGCAGGAATGGGTAGAAAGCATGGACATGATGGAGGAAGAAGGAAGGGTATGAAGAGTGGACATGATGGAGGAAGAAGGAAGGGTATGAAGAGTGGACATGATGGAGGAGGAAAGGATAAAAATAGTGGGCATGGAGAAAGAGGGATGGGTGTGAGGAGTGGAAATGATGGAGGAGGAAAGGGTAGAAAGAGTGGACATGATGGAGGAAGAGGGAAGGAAAGGAAGAGTGAAAATGATTGCGGAGGAGTAAAGGGTAGGAACAATAGAAATGATGATAAAGGTGGAATGGTTAGAAAAAGTGATGAACAAGGAAAGAAAATAACTTGTGATTCATACAGGGGGAATTTGGGGACCATAGAGAAGGGCCCCCCATGACCTGGGTAAGACCTTTTGCCCTTATTATAGTAATTGTTCTATGCCCATGAATACTAACAGCTTGGTTGCTATGGGTTACTACAGGAAGGTAAAGTTGCACCTCTGCCAATAATGAGCTACATTGTCCAATAATAAGGTGCAGTTGTTAATTTTCTGATTCTGGAAAAGGGGAGGCTGTTAATGTGGGGACCGCATTGGTTAGAGCCGAATTCTCCTCTACATGAAGTGAAGATATCTGAAGTGGTGTTCGGGTTTTCTTTTCTCCATGGCCTAAGCGTGGCTGTCCATAGAGAACTGATTGCCCCTGAGACTTACACAGCACCGCTTGGGGGGCATTTCATGAGCAATAGTGTATGATATCTCCCATGGGATTGTCCATCTCCTTGCATTGGGCAGTGACGGAGTTCTACTCAGGAGACTCGCTCCACTCAGTCCTATAGATTCCCAGTAGAATCAGTGCTTAATGACTTCTCTTGTTCACATGAAAAATTCCCAGTTGTCTCCTGTTTCTCTGCCCCTTTTCCCCTCAGACGGGACATAGGGATGAGCCTGTGATATTTCTGGTACAGATCAGTGGGGCTGAGACCCCCCATATTAAATGGAGTGTTACACTGGGTGCTAGACATGGCAACTCTGGACACTTCTGGAAGGATCATTTCCATAGTACCTGTGTTTTTGTACTAGGTCAGTACTAGTTGTACCGAATGTAACTTTGTGTTTGCTGTGTGCCCCCAGGTGCGTACAACTGACATGGGAGGTTATGCTACTTCTCTGGATTACACACAGGCCGTCATATCCAACCTCAACTGATCTGGGCATCTGTGCCCACAACGGCTTCCTGAGGGTGTGCCAGTGTGTGCCGTGTGTTCTCCTGTGTGTCCCAGCACAATCCCTGCTCTGCCCGTAGCCCGTGCGTCTGCTTGCACTTCTTATTTATTATCTGAAGAATAATGACTGGATCCCAGCGTGTGATTGGCCAACGAGCTCCATCGGAATCTACAGGAGCCGTCTCCCCCTTCTAGCACTTTCCCACCTCCCCTCTGCATGCAATAAACTTGTATGTGAAGCCACTGGTCTCTGTATATTTTCTATTGTGTGTAGGACCAATATTGATATGGGATGTTGCTGGTATCATGAGCAGGAGGACTAACGAGGACTCTACAACTGCCTGTAGCCCAGCAATACTCTGTGTTTCAGTAGGTTCTGTATATCAGTAGGTGTTAGTGGTGACTACACTGGTGTCACTATGATGACTGAAGTTGTCCTGGACCAAGCTCTTCCCAGGAAAAGGAACCTCTAGAAAGGAGGAATTCTAACCATACTTGCTGTGATTCTGCTTTCCTGGCCACCCACACCCCCGGTCAACATGAACTATTGGGTATTCCTCACGCCATTAAAAAGGAGAAACATGGCGAGTCTGATATAATTCCTCCTGGTCAGTCTTTACTCTCAGGGGAAAACAACACACAAGAACGTAACAGTAACGTTATGACCAAGATTTGTTCTTTTGGCCAACCTAACATCTAAACAATAGTGCTTAACAAGTGTTTGGATTGGCCCAAGTAGCTGCATCCAGGGACACTCCTGCTTCTGCTGCCCATGATGTTGCCACACCTCTAGTGGAATGAGGTCTAACCTCCTCGGGTGTTTCTTGCCCCTGCAATGAGTAGGCTCTTTCTTAATCACAGTTAGGATCCACATGGGAATTGTGGCCCTTTCTTTGCACCAAAAAGGACAATGAAGAGTCTTTCAGACTTTCAAAAGTACTTTGTAGCGTTCAGATACAGCTCTGGGCACTTCTTGGCATCCAAAGACACTGGGATGTTCTTCTCCAGACCTGACTTCTCCACATCAATGGCTGGAAGAAATATTGGCTCGTCCAGATGAAACCTGGAAACCCACACTTGGTTTGAGGGTCACACCTTGAGCACTGAAAACTGCGTGAGGAGCATTAGCCATCAGGGCTTGGAGCTCAGATACTCTTCCACCCAAAGCCACTGCTACTAGAAAAGGGAAAATTCAACTTACCCGAGTTTTTCTTCCCTGGCCATCCATGTGAGTATTCGCTCACTCATTCATATTCCCGCCACTGATAGGACAGAATTAATAGAATACTTCAGCCATTAGCCTAACGCACCTATAGAAGTAAAATTCTACATGGGGTGGAAATGCCAACATTGATAGCCAGGAAAATGGAAAATTCCAGTATGTTGGTGTTGAATTGTCCCTGGCTCTCCATGTCGGCATTCACTCGTGGCTTAATACCCTGTCAGTCAGGTGGGAGGGCAAATGTTTCTAATTGGAGCTTGGAATGGAAGTCACGAGCAGCTCTTTCATTATCTATAAGAAGCCTCATGTCATCTGGCAAGTCCTGGCCATTGTCTGCAGAAGCCAAACCTCAGCATTAAATAAGAGGCCTTATGTTACCTGCCCAAGGCTGCCCTATGTTACCCAGTTTACTATACTGACCCCCACACAATCACAGCATAGCAATGTTACACACCAATACTACAAAATCACTATACTGACCCGGCACAGCATAGTAATGTTACCCGGTAATACTACATCAATATACTGACCCCAGCACAACCACAGCATAGTAATGTTACCTGGTAATACTACAATATCACTATACTGACCCCAGCACAACCACAGCATAGTAATGTTACCCAGTAATACTACAATATCAATATACTGACCCCGGTACAACCACAGCATAGTAATGTTACCTGGTAATACTACAATATCAATATACTGACCCCGGCACAACCACAGCATAGTAATGTTACCCGGTAATACTACAATATCACTATACTGACCCCAGCACAACCACAGCATAGTAATGTTACCCAGTAATACTACAATATCACTATACTGACCCCGGCACAGCCACAGCATAGCAATGTTACCCAGTAATACTACAATATCAAGATACTGACCCCGGTACAACCACAGCATAGTAATGTTACCACAGCAGACAGTAACACTGACGTGATTTGGAAAAGCAGCCTTGTGTCATTACATCAGTCGAGTGCGACAATAAACTTGTCATTAAGAGACAAATATTCTCCTTCAATTAAAAGTTTTTATATCACTTTTAGCAAAAGCAGTAGATGTGATACGATACAAGCACTTTTGGTACAATGGTAACAGGCAATCAATGCTCTGAAGTGCAGCACTAAAATGAGCTTTTCCGAAATTCCTGGTTTTTGTTGCCCCAGTATATATTTGTTTTTTGCACCAGACATTAAATGATATCACATTATGGTCACTATTACCCAGGGGTTCAATGACTTGCACATTTGCTATAAGTTCCTCAACAACCTGTCCCATAAAATTGTCATGTAACAGTTTATAAACTTGTTCCCATTAACTGATCTGGCAGTACTGTTGCTCCAGTCAATATCTGGTAATTAAAATCCCCCATTTTCATTACTTTACCTAAACTAGCAGCCTTTTCTATTTGCATCAGGAGCTTATCCTCGTCACTTACATTAGGGGGTCTATAGCGACTCCTATGATTAATTTGCTGGACTCTTTACAATTAGTGAAGAACTCCACCCATACGACTTCTGCCCCCTCATTTTCTAACATAACCTCCTCCTTTATAATGGGAATTTTAAACTTACCGGAAAATCCTTTTCTAGTAGGCCCCAACTGTCAGTGCAGACGTGTGGGTTGTGTCTATCTCATATCTGGAAGCAGGACTCAATGATCAGACTCTAGACCCCTCCCCTAGTATATAAGTTCTGGCTCCACCTCCCATCCCCAGTTCACTTATAAAGCTTAATGAGGTGGAGCATTTCAGAAAAAAGTGAGGAACCCCGGTCAAGAGACAAGTTAGTAACCATAGATTGAAGGGACCTAGGGTCCACAGACCCACACTAAAATCAGCCTGGGTGGGACTTACTGTACTGACAGTTTGGCCCTTTTTCTCTAGTCGGCCCTCCTGTCAGTGGAGACATCCAAAGACTGTCCCATAATTATCAGGGTGGGTAAGACAAAAACTCAGTGTAACCTTGGAATCTTTACTATGGAATCATTAAAACAATAAAAACATTTACGGTGTAATTATTAATCTTATATCATTAGACAGTGAAGATTTTTGTGCAGATCATTAATTTACTGTGCCACAGCTGTAAAACTTTGCGGCCAAACACGGCCAAATTAGAGGCAAAGATATGTAGTTTATACAACTTAATGAAAGTGTTGGGGGATGCCCAAGTGGCTCCACTACATATTTGCTCGGATGTAGCCAAGTTCTGAATGGCCCAATAAGTACTCTGTGCTCTAGAAGAGTGGGCCTTGACTTGGAACGGTTTTGGTTCATGTTTCAGTTTGAAAGCCTTATTATTTTTCTCCACTAGCCATTGGGCAATATGGTGGAGCCTTGTGGTTGTAAATGTATTCGTTTAGCATCTTTAAATGTAGGACTGGTCTAAAGGAGCCTCTTTCTTTGTTACCAAAAAGAGGTTGGAATAAAAGCCTTGGATTTTTTGGGGGTCCGGAACAATGACTCCTACCTACAAGAAAGTGGAAATTGCTTGATCTAAGGCCTCCCGTCTGGCTGAAAGGACCACTGATGGATCAAATCTTTTCTGAGGCATGGTTGAGAAGGGAATTTTATTTGTAGGACCCATTGAAAGTGATTTAAATGGCCTCCTTCCTGAGTCTGTGGGTCCTGCTGAGTGCAGTCATAATTATATGGGCTTTTGGGAGGCAGGTTTCCTAGACTGTCTAGCTTGATGCTGCCATTGTGGTCTGCTCTGCTGTGGCCCCTGGTCTGAGTTAGTATTTCAGAAGGAGAAGGATGGGAAGGAGCCATAACTCCTATTTCTGGTTGACTACAGTCTCTTGTTGGGAAACCTATTAGCCTGGTCCAGTCGCACTTTTTTACCCATTGAAAGGAAGGTGCTCTTACCCCCTGTCACATCCATAAATATCTGTTTTAATTCTGGCCCAAACAAGGAATCTCCCAAGTATTTGAGGTTGAGCAGTTTGTTTTTTCACCTGACCAATGACGTAGCCATAATGGCCATCTGGCAACCACTGTACTAGCCGTTGATCTTGCCGCGGCTGAATCCGCTAGGAATGATAGAGTAGAATGTAGCAGTGCCGGGCCAGCCAGAGCAGGAGTCCTATGTAGCCTGGCCAGTCTGAGGGCCCCACAATCGCGCGCATGCGCATAAAAACCCCTGCTTGAGAAAAAAGACGCAAAAAGGAGGACGGCACACGCCAGGCTGATTCGGCAATTGGGGATTTTATCCATTCCAGAAAGTCCCCCAATTGTGGGGGAAACTGAGATGTTGCTCCTGTAATATCGGAGCCGAGCAGTCCTTTACCACCAGGGGGAGTTGGTGTTACTTTAGGGTTGTGCCTCATCATTGTGGGTTTTCTCTCTGAGGAAAGAATTACTCTGAAGTGGTGGGGTCCTGTGGTGACAAGGTAGGGGCCTCTGTAGGTCACAGTCACCACAATAAGTGTCTTCAGACTTTCTCAGAGCATTTTTGCATTTATTTATTTTCTCAACCCCTTTTGTGGGTTTTGTAGTCGACTTTGCAACTTGATTGTCACAATTCAGGAATGTGACCTGTCCATGATGAGCTTCTCTCTTTAGTGATTTACTTGAGCTGTGGCTCGCGCTGTTTACTATGAACTGGGGGTAAAATGCAGCCCGGGCAAAAATAATCAAAGCAGCCCACATGTAAACATGCAATGGTCTTGTACTCATCCACTCATATACTGTATTGGGGTAAAACTGCAAAACGTTATGTACATAAAGAGCTGCCTTTCTCTTTTGAGTGTAATTCATGTAAAATATGTTAAAGATTCTGCAGCCTTGTGCCCTTATATGGTCACAGAACCCCTCTGACGTCTAATATCCCTATATTACAGTAAAGCAACTCCCTGCACCCTCCCCTCTGCATTCAGCCCACCCACTGTCTCGTGAAAACTCTCACGCGGGCACCCAACCACCTCTACTGTTGCTGGGAATCCAAACTGACCCCTGTCACTATCTAAGTGGGCACCCAGCCTCCTCCACCCAAAATTCTGTCCATGATCCACTTTTGTTTGTGCCTGTACAAAGGCTGCACATAAACTGCCCCATCATCTTTCCCCAAGGGCAAATATTCCAACTGTCTAGTAACCCTCTGAGCTTACACTTCAGATTCAGGCAGCAGCAAATGATGACATGAATATCAGTGCCCACCTGTTGGTTGCTATGGTTACAACTACATCAGCTCATCATGAGGCTCTGCTTCTGAGGCCCTTGTGCTGCCAATGTCCCAATGAATGACCAATTGCAAAGGTGCATTTCCCTTTAATGTAACATTTGTCTGCAGTTGAGGGATGAGAGATCTCTCCGTGTCCTGGGCTCCTCTTGCTGCAGACAAGTCATGTTAAACTACAACTCCCTGCACCCTGTCTCCCAGGATCTGCACTGAGAGTGGAACTAGAGCTTGCAGCACGCTCTCTGTCTCACAAACACACACAGGCTGCGGCGCTTTCCCGCATCCCATCCTCTGGCAGGAGCGGGGAATTGTGGGGAAGGTGGAACTATGAGACACGGCCGCCGGGGGGACTGTTTACGCTGCACCGGCTCCCGGATAGTGTCCGGTGTTGTCATGGAAACAGGTGCCCGAGGCCCAGGAGCAGGAAGCTGCGAGTTGTAGAGTAGTATGAGGATATTACACGGGCCGGGGAGGAGGGGCCTGATCTGCAGTATTATCATTCCCAGCAGCGAGTCAGGGGAGTGCGCTCTCCCCCTCCCACACCAGTTGTGTGGTTTTTTTTATTTTAATCCCCTCGCCACCAATGTATTATTTTAATATTCTATAGGCCCCTGCCACCAATCTTTTTTTTAAAACATTTTTTTTTTGGGGCCCCAATTTTTTTTTTAACTTGTAAGGGGCCCCTTGCCACCAATGATTTATTTTTAATTTTTTTTGGGGCCCCAATTTTTTTTAACTTGTAAGGGGGATCCTGCCACCAGTTTTTTTTTTTTTCAAAAATTATTTTTTTTTTCAAAAAAAACATTTTTGGGGCCCCAATTTGTTTTTAACTTATAAGGGGGCCCCTGCCACCAATGGGTTTTTTTCAAAGAAATTTTTTTTTTTTTTTCAATTTTTTTTCTGGGGCCCCAATTTGTTTTTAAATTATAAGGGGGACCCTGCCACCAATGTTTTTTGTTTTTTTTAAAAAAAAACTTTTCTTTTAATTTTTTTTTTTTTGGGGCCCCAATTTTTTATAAGGGGCCCTGACCATCAATAGCTTTTTATAACTTGTGGGGGGGGGTTACTTTTTTAGCGCTGATGTCTGTGTGGTCTTTTAACTACGATGTGGAGTGGGCGGGATATGGGGTGGAGCTTGGTCGTCAGTGTGGGCGGGGCCCAGGGGGCCCCAAAAAAAATTTTTGTACGGGGCCCCGTGATTTCTAATGGCGGCCCTGTGTGTCACACACGGCAGCTCAAGAACAGAGAGGAGTTAGAGGGGAGAAGCCACAGTGGAAGATTGGATCGAGGAGTGGTCCTAGAGCCCTCCGGATTCATTGAAAGGACGAGCGGCCCACGTTTACAAAATATACAGCGGCCCCTCGGGCATTTGCCTGAAATGACAGATTGTCAGTCCGGGCCTGTCCTGAGGCTATTTTGCACCTCTAGAAATGTTTTAAGCCCCCCTTGCTTAGTTCTTTTACTGCACCCAAAAATTCTCCTTCCAATTCTGAACCTTAGGAAGGAGAATAACAATTAAGGAATAAAAACTAGTTAAGTAAAATGTTCCTCTGAGGCAGGACAAAGATCTGGGGATGGGAGGCAGAGTCAGACTAGATATACTGGGGGAGGAGCCTGATCATTGTGTCCCGCCTCCAGAGATGAGATAGACATAACCCACACGTCTGCACTAGAGAAATTAGATTTAAATCCTGCCTAACATACAGACATACCCCTCCTCCTTTTCTATTGAGTCTGTCCAACCAAAACAGTATAGCCACTGATATTAACTGCCCAGTCATGTGACTCATTCAGCCATGTTTCGGCCAATCACATCATATTGTTTTCCATTGAATCTTTTACTGAACCCTCCCCCCACACCTAGTTTAAAATCTCCTCCAACCCTCTAGCCATCTTCTCTCCCAAAACAGCTGCCCCATCATCATTGAGGTGCCCCCATCCCTAGCAAAGAGCCTGTAGCCAACTGAAAAATCAGCCCAGTTTTCCAAAAACCTCCTCCCTACACCAATCTCTCAGCCCCACATTAATCTCCATTAATCTCTATTTACTCCCACGGCTCTTCAGACAAAGTGACTGGAAGGTGAGGGGACCCATCAACTGGGACCAGTTAAGCCTAAAAGAAAAATTGTATCCTGACACACAAGCTTCAGCTTCATTGGACAGAAAAGCCCCACTCTTGTGGGGAAGGGGTGGGCCTATAGAAAGGTGCATTAGGCTAATTGCTTTAATTAATAACTCAGTCCTATCAGTGGCAGGAATGTGAGTGAATGTGGCCAGGGAATCAAGGCTCATGGGCAGCACTTGTACATTGCACCAATGGGGTTCTAGGTTCAGACTGGTAATCTGTGGGTCCTGACAAATGCCAGAGGGGCTGCTATAAGGTCCCATAGAAAGTCAGTATTTAGTGGGCTGGCGGGGGCTGTTTGGGCCTCTCTGTGGGCTGATTGGGCCTCTATGTACCTGAAATGCCAGGGCCTATTTTAATTCTCAGTCTGGACCTGAGTGGAAGTGTTGGGTCACCTCGAGTTTCCAGCCACACTCCAAACACACACTCCTGATATACCGGCCCCAGTGAAAGGAATAGGAACCTTGGATAGGGCCACTGTGTCATAAACCAATTAGGATCCCCTCTGCCTTTTTATCAGTCTTTGAAGACCTGAATTAACTTGAGTTTATGATCAACCCTTCTACCTTGAGACCTTCGGAACCCTCCCTGATCTGATATTTCCAAAGGATATTGCACCCCCTTTCTCAAAGTCCCAAAAACATCAAGTCTGAGGAATTCCATGTGAAACTCAATGAATAGCCGTATGGGTGCTCCATGTGGGATAGGTTTCCACTTTGGGTGCTCCATTTGTGCTAGATCTCCATTCTGGGTGCTCCATGTGGGCTAGTTCTCAATTCTGGGTGCTCCATGTGGGCTAGTTCTCCATTCTGGGTGCTCCATGTGGGCTAGTTCTCCACTGTGGGTGCTCCATCTGTGCTAGATCTCCATTCTGGGTGCTCCATGTGGGCTAGTTCTCCATTCTGGGTGCTCCATGTGGGCTAATTCTCCATTCTGGGTGCTCCATGTGAGCTAGTTCTTAATTCTGGGTGCTCCATGTGGGCTAGTTCTCACCTGTCACTTATTTGGAGTCAGTGGCACAGAGACACTTTACAAAGATTAACAACCGCAGAAGATTCAGAACCTTCAGAAATGAATTTCATTACACACTCGCTAGGGGGTTCCAGTCAGATGCTTAGGGGGGTCCCGATGTGGAGCCATTGCAGCAGGACTGGGAGTCATAAAAGGCCCTGACATTTCAAGTCCACAGAGGCCCAACCAGCCCCCAATGGCCCACACTACAGTGACTGTCTGTGGCCCCTTAACCCTCACGCATTTGCCAGAAGTCACAGTTTGCCAGTCCCAGTCCCGCCTGTATTTCAGCTGATTGGAAGGGAGGAAAACACGGTGCGATTTTTCACCAGAAATAAAGACTTTTTCCAATTTGTGACTGTTTTTCTAATATTGAAGTGTAAAGTTTCATTTTTCACCTTCTAAAGCAGCTCTGGGAGGGGAGGGGGGGTCGCCGACCCTGTAAACTTTTCAAAATTGATACATTGCTTATCTTTGTCCCTGCTGAGCAGAATCTCTGGGTTTCATTACAGACAGTAACTATTGTATCCAGTCTAACAGCTAATACTCCAGAGATGCTGCTGAGAAATGGATCAACTCAATGGAACAACTAAATGTATCCGCTAATTGTGTCAACTAAATGAATCAGCTAATTGTATCACTAAATCTGTCAACTTATTGTAACTAAATATGTATATCAACTAATTGTGTCATCAACTAAATGTAACAAATTGTAACAGGTCAGAGGCTCCTGGATCACGGAGCTGCCAGACTGAAACACTAGAGACAACCTTTAATTTTGGGAAAACAGTAAAAAATAAAAGATTGGAAGCAATAAAAAAAAAAAAAGTAATTGTTTATGGGGAACAATCTGAAACCAACTGAATTGAATGTGTTTGGAAGATGAACAGCCCAAGTGTCAATTATTTGAAAGATAAAAACAAGGATAAAGTCTAAAGGTCCATCAATGGGACTTTAAAGGGGAACTATCATGAACAGGAAGCTGCTTAAAGTGACAGTATTGACAGTTGGGTTTCAGCAGAGAAAAGTGGTTCTAGCCCCACCTGCCCATATTTACTACCTGATTGACTAAGAAGAAGATGTAAAAGCCCAACATTGTACATGGAGTTGTTGTTCCTCACAGCATCTGCTTAAAGTCTGGGAACAGCTCAGATTTATATGAATTTACAGCCTCCAATCAGCTTTCTGCTGCTCTTCCTCAGGCCTTCACTAAACAAATACAAAGCTCAGTCTGCACATTCCCCTTTAATAATGACAGTTGCAGACAAGTGGCAGTTTATACTCAGTCTATTCTAGTGACAGGACAACTGCTCAAATATTAGAAATAAACTGTCACCTTTATACTTTCAATATTACAAGTTTGTCAGTATTAGACGCCCCTGAGAGAGATTATATATATATATATATTTGCTGAGTCGTCGGTGTGATGTTTATGGACAGTCACTTCACACTCGGCTTCTCTCCATTCAGAAGTCGTTTCTCCCATTCCACGTGCCGGACTAGTCGCGACCCTTATGAGATTGCCTCAAGTTTATCTGAATTTTACATTGAGAAGTTGTTTTATCCGTATTCTATCCAAGTCATTGAGAATTTATTAACAACCTCAGTGCCACTTCTAAATGCCGCCTCATGTCTTACATCCAACCCTACATTGTACAGCAGAGAATATGAACATTTGTCCTTTTCCTATTGGAGCTGAAATTTGGCTCAGGGTTAGTCCTAGTACCAGGTATAAAGGACACATTATACTACTATACCGCAGTATTAACTGTCATTTGTATTGGACTGGGGCATTATGGTGCTTCCTGCGCCCCTACTTTGCCTTAACCAATGACAGCCCAGGCAGCACAACTCCTCCCACTACTGCATGGATGAGAGCCCAAGTGCTATTGTGAATACTTAACCCGGTAAGAGAGTGAGCCAATGAGAACAAGGGGCGGTACATTATATACAAAGTTTAATTGGCCCAAATACATTATCCAATCACCCGCAGGCTTTGGGGCAGTAGGGCCCAAATCAACATAAATAAAAATATATGAGTGTTTGTGCACTCGGGGGTAGTCTCTTATCAGGACCTTATCACCCCCAATTTTAGCTCTGTCTCCACTTTGGACTTTCTTTTTGGGTTTCTGAGGCGCCTCTTCTGGCTCCATGTTTTGCTTTTTCTTCTTGGACTGAGTTTCCTCTTCCATCCCGTTCTCAGAGACCTGAGCCTCAGAATGGCGTTTCTTCTTCTTTGGCTCTTCCTCCTCCTCCTGGGAAGAGACAGAAGAGTATTTAGCAGATACAACAGGGGTCAGCCCATTAGACTAGCAGGGCCCCAAGCTCCCAGCCATAATCAGAAACCCATGGGTCAGTAGGACTTCACTCACCTCTCCATTCTCTCTGCTTTTCTTCTGCGATGGCTCCTCCTCTTCTTCCTCCTCCTCTTCCGCTTGTTCTCAGAAACAACTTCTGTGGCCTGCGGGTCAGAAAGTGCAGAGTATCGGTGAGTCAACTGAGCAGCCTTTGCATCTCCAGCACCCAATTGCCCCAAAACCACTAGGGTAACCACCCGCTACATGAACATTTAGGGACAGTCTGTGTGTTATAGTTCAGCTGCAGCCACAAACCCTCAATCCCTGGGAGAGACAAGACCTGCATTGTAACAGGCAGCGTCGGATCAGGCTCATTAAATCAGTTTTTGCCTCCATGCATTGGGGTCAGGGCATAAATTTGACATCATTTCCGACAGCTCGTGCTCCCATGATGCTTAGCGAGTACCCTATTCTGAGCATGGTACAGCCCAAGCCCCCAGTTACAGGGAGAGTGGGACCACTCAGTTGTTGACATGTTACTGGTGCACATTCTGAATCAGGAGCCAATCATAGGAAACCCCAAAACTACTAGCAGTGTACCCCACACTCACCTCCTGCTGTCTCCTTCATCACATCCAGGTTTTTGCGGGGTGCCTCCCCAGTCTCATAGAAAAACAGACGCTCCTCTACCTGCTCCCTCAGCTTGTCCCCCAAATACACTGGTGGGGATTTCTGGGAAATGAGACGAGGGATTAACTCTGGTGCTTCTGCTCAGACAGGGGAGAGGGGATCAGGTCTACGGGGGGCTTTGCTCAGACACAACATCTCAACATACACGCAGCGCATGAATATACTGTTGACGAAAAATAGTTCCATCATTGCAAAGTCCAGTCCATCATCTCTGGAAAGAGGGGAGCCAAACACTGCCCATCCCCCCACCCCATGGGCAGTTGGAAGGTCCTGGCTCACCTAAGAAGTAGTCTATGTGAGACGCGATGCTGCACTTATTGGCCAACTAGCGGGACATGCGGCCCTTGTTCTTCACGTCGGCTCGGCCAATGAAGGTGGAGTGAAAGATCAGCCCGTATTTGGGCGTGTTCCCTCGGGTCTTCAGCGCCCTGTAATGCAATTGGTCCTGTTTTACCAGATACCTGTGCAAAGCATGGAGTCAAACGTGGCTTCTCCTATTGGTCAGTGCTAGACACAGACTAAGCTACAGCCAATGGCAGCGATACAACAGGTAAAACACACACCTGGCCAGTTGGGCTGTTCATGGGAAATGGAGGAAAAGATGGTGGTTGTTCAGACTGTGGGTTGGACTATGAGATCTGGGGGCATAATGCCCATTGGTGCCAGCGTCAAGTCCTGCCATCAGCACAACCACCCTGCAGCGGTACCAGAACCTTCTCCGCTCCCAGGATCTGCACCGTGGAGGCGGGCTACTTGGCCAGGTTGGTGGGAGATGAGACGGGCACCCACCTGTGGAGAGAGAGAGAGCCAATGAGAGACGTGCCACATACAGGGAGGGAGGGA
Source organism: Xenopus laevis (assembly GCF_017654675.1). Taxonomy (NCBI): domain Eukaryota; kingdom Metazoa; phylum Chordata; class Amphibia; order Anura; family Pipidae; genus Xenopus; species Xenopus laevis. Next base: position 491,860 of record NC_054372.1, on the reverse strand, counting down.
CTGGCGGGACACAGATCAGCAGTGTAAGGCTTTCAGCACAGGGATCAGGGGATTGACAGATTTCACTTAGACATCATATCTGTGCCCCGCCCATCCCACTTATAACCCCTCCTCCCCCCACACTCACCACTTCTCCAATCAGAGCAGAGAGACTGGGGGCCACGTGACTCATCTTGGATCTCAGATATTCCTGCAACTCCTTGTGGTATTCCCACAGGGAAATGACTCTGCTGGAGAAACTCTCGATGATCAAGTCAATGGGGGAGATGTCCATCCCTGCAGGAGACACCCGAGGGTGAGATTTATGTACATAAAGCAGGGGGGGGCACCCATACAGGGGCAGGACCAGTAGCAGAGCAGCTTATCTTGCCCAGTCATTCACCCATGGACGAATGAGATGCGTCCAACACAGCCTGAGCCTTGGCGCTGTCCATCACAATCTCCACCATCTCCTCCAGCTTCTCCTCACTCAGCTCCTTCCTGTTGCCAATGAACATGGCCATGTGACAGTACGTGTAGTTGTCCGACACGATCTTGATCAGCTCCGGTAAGTGACAGCGGTACCACTCCCTGCACCATGGGGAGGAGAACAACCAGGCAACATGGAGTCAGCAGAAGAAAATGGGGTAGGACACATGGAGAGCAGACAAACTGCCCTACAACTTACAGCCTGAGGCTTCTCTTCACCAGATAAAGGGGAATCCCAGGAGAGGCAACGGAGAGAACCAGAGATACCCCACATTTACCCACACAGGGTGGCATGAAGTCATCAGAGTACCCCTATAGTAACCGGGGCATTGCCCGGCACCAGTGTCTCCCCGGTAACAAAACAACCGAAGAACAGTAAGAGCGGCTGTGGTGTAGTCGGAGAGGTTGCTGTTCCTCCTCTTTCTATACAGACAGCGGGTGGCACTAGCACTGCCTGTGGTAAGCATTGGGAGGGTGGAGACTGGCACTGCCCAACACCCAAGTGGCACTCACCTGACCCGCATGGAGAACGTGTTGATATCTTTATCCAGTTGGTCCAACAAACTGATGGACTGGATGATCATGTTGTCCACTCTGTTGATGTTGATCTTGACCTTGGCGCAGGAGTAACTGTGGCCCAATCCCAACTGAGCTTTGGAGGCCGACTGAGCTGTGAGCCCCTTCACTAGCGAGTGGAAATGCAGGCGGATTCCTGAGGGACACAAGGAGTTAATATTGCTCTGGGAGTTAGCCCCGCCCATCCTGCTGCCCAATCTCCACCGCAGGACTCACCTCTCAGTATCTCTGCCACCACACCCCCAGTCTGGCAGGTGATCTTCAGCTCTTCCTGGATGGCAGCACCAATCTTGACATCCGCTACTCCCAGCAGAGCCATATTCTTCTTGGCTGGCATGTGGGTCTCCAGGAGCAGCTTCAGGTCCTCGTGTAGAACTCCTGTTGGGCAAAGGGCAATAGTCAAGCTTAGCGGCCCAGAGCAGGAGGTCCTCATCAGTGACAACAACCTGCTGCCGATATGGAAGATGCCCCCTCTCCCTGCCAACCAGTCTCCTCCACCCACTGGCACCAACACAAGTCTAATGATCTCCTGCCCATCTACTGGGGTCTCCTCCACCCACTGGCACCAACACAAGTCTAATGATCCCCTCATCATCTACTGGGGTCTCCTCACAACTGCTGGCACCAACACAGTCTCATAGAAAAACAGACGCTCCTCTACCTGCTCCTCAGCTTGTCCCCCAAATACACTGGTGGGAATTTCTGGGAAATGGGACGAGGGATTAACTCTGGTGCTTCTGCTCAGACAGGGGAGAGTGGGATCAGGTCTACGGGGGGCTTTGCTCAGACACAACATCTCAACATACACGCAGCGCATGAATATACTGTTGACGAAAAATAGTTCCATCATTGCAAAGTCCAGTCCATTATCTCTGGAAAGAGGGGAGCCAAACACTACCCATCCCCCCCCACCCCATGGGCAGTTGGAAGGTCCTGGCTCACCTGAGAAGTAGTCTATGTGAGACGCGATGCTGCACTTATTGGCCAACTAGCGGGACATGCGGCCCTTGTTCTTCATGGCGGCTCAGCCAATGATCAGCCCGTATTTGGACGTGTTCTCTCGGGTCTTCAGCGCCCTGTAATGCAATTGGTCATGTTTTACCAGATACCAGTGCAAAGCATGGAGTCAAACGTGGCTTCTCCTATTGGTCAGTGCTAGACACAGACTAAGCTACAGCCAATGGCAGCGATACAACAGGTAAAACACACACCTGGCCAGTTGGGCTGTTCATGGGAAATGGAGGAAAAGATGGTGGTTGTTCAGACTGTGGGTTGGACTATGAGATGTGGGGGCATAATGCCCATTGGTGCCAGCGTCAAGTCCTGCCATCAGCACAGCCACCCTGCAGCGGTACCAGAACCTTCTCCGCTCCCAGGATCTGCACCGTGGAGGCGGGCTACTTGGCCAGGTTGGTGGGAGATGAGACCCCACCTGTGGAGAGAGAGAGCCAATGAGAGACGTGCCACATACAGGGAGGGAGGGACTGGCGGGACACAGATCAGCAGTGTAAGGCTTTCAGCACAGGGATCAGGGGATTGACAGATTTCACTTAGACATCATATCTGTGCCCCGCCCATCCCACTTATAACCCCTCCTCCCCCCACACTCACCACTTCTCCAATCAGAGCAGAGAGACTGGGGGCCACGTGACTCATCTTGGATCTCAGATATTCCTGCAGCTCCTTGTGGTATTCCCACAGGGAAATGACTCTCAATGATCAGCTCCAGCCCTGCAGGAGACACCCGGGGTGACATTAAAGGCCTCTCCTCCACCTACTCACACCAACACAGGAGGGTCGGGGGAGCAGGAGAGGGGTCGGGGGAGCAGGAGAGGGGTCGGGGGAGCAGGAGAGGGGTCGGGGGTGAAGGAGAGGGGTCGGGGAGGGTCGGAGTGCAGGAGGGTGAATGATCAGTCGGATCTTCTCCAGCAGGTGTAGAGTAAAGAGCGCGTATTAGGCCGCGTGTTGGAGCAGAAGGTGTAAGAGACGCAAATGTCAGAGCCGAGATGCCCGCGAGTCTCTTCCCTATTCCCGGGGGTGAGAAGCACAAATACTCCCCGTGTCTCAGTCCCACACTCACTAGAACTTCACTCAACGTCCGACCTCTCCAGCGCCGCCAAATAGAATGAGCGGCAATTCTCTTCCCTTCAGCCCCACCTCCAGCCTCGAGCTCCTCCCACCAGCGGAACCAATAAGAGCGCGAGAGATTCTGCACTGCAAGATAGGCTTCCGGCTTCCTTTTAGCCTTGTCAAATGCTACGGGGTTAGGAAGCCACGCCCCCAGCCGCAGCCAATCGCAGCGTAAAGAAACCGACAAAAAAATAAATAGCTTCCGCTTTCCTCGTGGTGTCGGTTTTCAGGCTCTATGGTAAAGTTGGAGGACCGTGAGGGCTTGGCACGTGGTTACAGACAGTTGTGCCGCCATGTTGTGTGACACGTGGGTTCTTACTGTTCCCTTATCCATAATGGAATATACAGTCACTTCTGCACAGGAGCCTGAAATACATATTTTACTGTGACAAGGGTTAATCAGTGCAGCAGTAAATGGTGATTTACCTTTACATTAACTTAAATATACGCTGCACAGAGGGATTTTCTTAGAAACTTTGCAATGGGTTTTTTATTTTATTTGCGGTTTGTGTTATTTAGCTTTTTATTCAGCAGCTCTCCAGTTTGTAATTTCAGCCGTCTGGTTGCTAGGGACCAAATTCCCCTAGCAACTATGAATTGATTTGAATGAAATATTGGAACATGAATTAGGGAGAACCTGAATAAAAACAAAAAGGACCAATAACAATAAATGTGGAGCCTTACAAGTCATTGTTGTTTAGATGGGGTCAGTGATCCCCATGTGAAAGCTGGAAAGACTCAGAAGGAGATAAATAAATACATTTTAAAAGAAAAAAAATGAAGACCAATTGAAAAGTTGGTTAGAATTTCCCATGTGGACGATCTGGACACATCTTTCCCATTGGGGCCCTGTTATCAGTGTTACAAAGATATTGATCAGGACCATCTGCCTAATGCACATCCCAATAAAACTTTTCCTGGTAGCAGTATGGCAGCTCCGATCCACACAGACACCCCCCAAACACATTAGGAATGAAGCCAGGGGTGGAAATATTTGGGAAAGTATTTGTGCCTTTCTCTCACAGGGGTCAGAGACACAGTACAGTGTATAATGTTGACATTTTGGGGGAGGTCGCCCTGATCCAGTTACACTATGATTGACACTTACTGGCAGCTGCGGGAACTTGGAAGCGCCCGGCGGTGATGTCACATGGAGCGCGCCGTGGAGATTGCGATTACGCTCTCCTCCGATCTAATTTGAATCTGACTCTCTGCTGCTCTTGCACAACCACAATGGTAGAGTGCTTCCCCCCCTGATCATGTACCCTTTGTGGTACCAGGTGCTACAGCAGAGGACCCACTCCTGCCATACGGGTCATACAGGGACATAGATATATTCCAGTGGCACACATGTGTTTTCAGCATTCAGTGTGCTACTGGAATTTTTCTATGTCTCTGCTGCTCTTGAACTTGGTTGCGGGCGGCAGCGGGCCCCATCAGCGGTGCCGGGGCTCGGACCCTGGCGCAGTTGCACCCTTTGCACCCCCGGTAGTTCCGCCACTGTTGAGCTCATACACCGTGTGACTGATTGATAGGCACGTGTGAAGATGATTGAATAGAAATGTTATTATTGAACTGTAAAGGTGGCCATAGACACACAGATTCTATCGTACGAATCGAGGATTCGTACGATTTTTGAATCGTGTGTGGCGTGTGCCGACATCTTTCGTCCGGCGGAGATCAGTCGTTTGGTCGATCAGTCAGGTTTAATTTTGACTCGACTGATCCCGCCGGAGCCCATGGCACATCGTAATCTGATCGTTCAGCCATACGGCCGAATAATCAGATTACCCCCGATATAGCCATGCTTGTTAATGGCATATCGGGGAAAGATCTGCTTGTTTGGCGGATGCGGATCTTTGCATCTATGGTCACCTTAAATCTGTGTGTGAGACTCATTGAGTCAAATGTTTAGTCACTACAGACCCCACACTGTCTGTTTTACAACTAACTCAACTCATTATCTCTTATTTCTCTCCTTTTTAGCTTTTATTTACACTTTTACTCATGAACTTCAATTGCCCTTTAATCTACAAATCACTTTCCTCAACAGACCTGATTATCTTATACCAGTAAACCCCCGATTCTCTAAAGAATCGTTAATGAAAGAATGGTAACAACAGTGAGGCAGCAAAATGCGATGGGTGCTGATTCACTCGGCATCCCCAGGCAGCAACTGGCGACGCTAATTTGTGGGGATGTAGAGTGAATCTGTGCCTATTGCTTGTTATTACCTATCTGCTATTAGAATTCTTAAATTTTGAGTTTATTGGTAGTAAAGTGTTACTGAAAAATTTCTTTATAAACAACATTTTTTGTGAAAATGTTCTCCTGTCCTTGAATGAGTTCTCCCTGGTGAGCTGTACTTAAAATCTTGACTTTAACATCAGATGAACGCTGCACTCTTGAAAATGCAACATAAAGTTGACCATGACCAAACACAGGCTCAGATAGGTAAATGCCGACTTTATCCAATGTTTGTCCTTGTGATTTGTTGATTGTCATGGCAAATGCAGCCTTAATGGGGAATTGTCGTCGTTTAAGTTTAAAAGGTAATTCCTGGTCAGAACTGGTAAGGTCAATTCTGGGAATCAAAACAGTATCACCGCTATGGGATCCTGTAAGCACTTCTGCCTTGATAACATTTTGTCTCATGCTCTTCACAACCAACCGTGTACCGTTACATAAACCTTGCTTAGTGTTAGGGTAGGGGCACACGGCGCGATTTCGCCGCGATTCTGCGCTGGGCGAGTTGTCGCTGCGTTTTTTAAGCCGAAATAGCTTTGCTAACTTTGGCGCTGGCGTCAATGCAAATCGCTGCGAAATCGCTGCGCTAATTCACACGCGGCGATTCTTTTTCTACTGTCGCCCGGAAACGCTCAGCGAGGCAACTTCGGACGACAATAGAAAACGAATCGCCGCGTGTGAATTAGCGCAGCGATTTCGCCGCGATTTGCATTGACGCCAGCGCCAAAGTTAGCAAAGCTATTTCGGCTTAAAAAACGCAGCGACAACTCGCTTAGCGCAGAATCGCGGCGAAATCGCGCCGTGTGCCCCTACCCTTAAGGTTTCTTAACAGCATGACTATTGTTCCTACTTTGAGTATAAGATTGTGTTGTGGTAATCCAGCATTGTTGATAGTGTTTAAATATTCTAATGGGAAGTTAAGTTTCTCACTTTCGTCTTCAGAATCAATACAGTCAGTACTCAGAAAGACACAGCTTTGTCCAGGAAGTAATGCAATCACTTGGTTGTTTATCATGTCAACATCAATATTTTTTGGAGATAATATAGCCCGTTTTGCTAAAAATGGCCACCCACGCAGGTACGCAACCGGTTCCCCTCCTAGAGTGACGCTAGCGCCGCCATTAGACAAACTTGCAAAGGAGTAGCAAGATGGCCGACGCTTATACAGACTTTAGTGGGCGGATGACAAACTCGCAGAGGAGTAGCAAGATGGCCGACGCTTATACAGACTTTAGTGGGCGGATTTGGCAGTGGGCGGATGACAAAGTCGCAGAGGAGTAGCAAGATGGCCGACGCTTATACAGACTTTCGTGCAGGTACGCAACCGGTTCCCCTCCTAGAGTGACGCTAGCGCCGCCATTAGACAAACTTGCAAAGGAGTAGCAAGATGGCCGATGCTTATACAGACTTTAGTGGGCGGATGACAAACTCGCAGAGGAGTAGCAAGATGGCCGACGCTTATACAGACTTTAGTGGGCGGATTTGGCAGTGGGCGGATGACAAAGTCGCAGAGGAGTAGCAAGATGGCCGACGCTTATACAGACTTTCGTGCAGGTACGCAACCGGTTCCCCTAGTGTGACGGTGAGCGCATCTGCCTCCCTAGATCCTAACCTTCCAGCGGTCGCCGCCTGAGTGAGCAGGAAAGAAGAGGCGGCGGGAGGCAGAAGGAGACGGTGAGCGCATCTGCCTCCCTAGATCCTAACCTTCCAGCGCATCTGCCTCCCCAATCCTAACCTGTTCTGATCCTAACCTTCCAGCACATCTGCTAATCGAAGGCCGCATCTATGTCTTTCGGCTGAAGTTGCGCGCGCATCTCATAGATCCTAACCGAAGTTGCGTGCGCATCTGCCTCCCCTCCACTCGGGACATAGATAGGCCTTCGATTAGTATATAGGATAATTACACTTGTTCCTAGTCTATAAATACATGTTAGTAATAATAATAATAATAAGTAGATACAGCCAGTCTGTCATTATTCCCACAGCCGGTGTGATGCTGCAGGAGCTGCTGAGGATTCTGGGACAATCTCACAAGATGAATAAGTCCAGCCTCCTCCTGTTACTGCAACATCACCTGACTCAGCTCAGTCTCCGCCCCTGTACAGGATTGGTCAGTAATACCATAACCCACCTGATTACCAGACGCTGCAAAGTACCGACCATTTGTCTGACAGACTTACCTGCTCCTGTACTGCCTTCGGCCTCGTACTTTTATATGGTCATGAAACTCCTGGGTAACTTATAATATCCTTATATTTTACAAGAGGGGGTACTTTATTCACTATATTAAAAACTTACAAACATCATAGAAAAACCGACGCGTTTCAACCACCATGGTGGTCTTCATCAGGGGCAAAAAACTCCTCAATATAAGAAAAATCAAAAAGGCAGGAAGATTGTTTGTGTCTGTGCAGTTTAAATACCTTGTGGCAGGTAAAGCAGGTTCCCAAACAGACGATGCTCAGCGTGTGATGTCATTTCCTCCCAATTACAGGTGAGAAAGGAAGTGCGCTCACTAAATCTCTATATGGAACACGTATGCCTTCCACTCCAATTTGCACATGCGCATTCACACCCAAGCAAAGGCGAAAACGCACATGCGTTCCATTCAATCATGCGCCTGCACAAAAACGCCCAATAGTAGCCAGAAATGGAAATATACACACAATGGAATTCATATGTTCCACTCTCTGTTGTGCATGTGAGTCTAATTATAAATCAAATAGCAGCACATTAAATCCCAAATATGGAGAAAATAACAATTTCTCACACTCTTTTCAATTCCTTGTTGTGACTCACAAAACATCATGTCTGTTTCATGGCCAAGAAACATCAAAAAGGTTACATCATAATTCATGTTATTATACACAATTATATCCCAAATAAGTCTGGGGTCCCATGAATGTCTTATACACTAGAAAAAAGAAAGAAAGAAAAGAATCAAATTATATCAATATACAAAGAACATTATACCAACAAAAAGGGTTTTTTACAATTATATAACAACCTTCAAGAGACATATTCTTTATTAAACCTTGGAATATGCAAATATCTGTATCTCAAGATAAGAGCAGAACATACCTAGCCCGGTTCATCATCTAGTATGGATAGAAAAATTGGATAGAAAAATTGGATAGAAAAATTGGATAGAAAAATTGGATAGAAAAATTGGATAGAAAAATTGGATAGAAAAATTGGATAGAAAAATTGGATAGAAAAATTGGATAGAAAAATTGGATAGAAAAATTGGATAGAAAAATTGGATAGAAAAATTGGTACTGGATGAATCAAAGAAAATATCCATCACAGGAGCTGATTATCTAATCCTCCACTAGAACCTGTAATTTGGTCGATCCCCATAAATCGGGGAGATGATACTTCGAAAGACACAAATTATATCATCTCCCCGATTTATGGGGATCTACCAAATTACAGGTTCTAGTGGAGGATTAGATAATCAGCTCCTGTGATGGATATTTTCTTTGATTCATCCAGTACCAATTTTTCTATCCAATTTTTCTATCCATTTTTTCTATCCAATTTTTCTATCCAATTTTTCTATCCAATTTTTCTATCCAATTTTTCTATCCATACTAGATGATGAACCGGGATAGGTATGTTCTGCTTTTATCTTGAGATACAGATATTTGCATATTCCAAGGTTTAATAAAGAATATGTCTCTTGAAGGTTGTTATATAATTGTAAAAAACCCTTTTTGTTGGTATAATGTTCTTTGTATATTGATATAATTTGATTCTTTTCTTTCTTTCTTTTTTCTAGTGTATAAGACATTCATGGGACCCCAGACTTATTTGGGATATAATTGTGTATAATAACATGAATTATGATGTAACCTTTTTGATGTTTCTTGGCCATGAAACAGACATGATGTTTTGTGAGTCACAACAAGGAATTGAAAAGAGTGTGAGAAATTGTTATTTTCTGCATATTTGGGATTTAATGTGCTGCTATTTGATTTATAATTAGACTCACATGCACAACAGAGAGTGGAACATATGAATTCCATTGTGTGTATATTTCCATTTCTGGCTACTATTGGGCGTTTTTGTGCAGGCGCATGATTGAATGGAACGCATGTGCGTTTTCGCCTTTGCTTGGGTGTGAATGCGCATGTGCAAATTGGAGGAAGGCATATGTGTTCCATATAGAGATTTAGTGAGCGCACTTCCTTTCTCACCTGTAATTGGGAGGAAATGACATCACACGCTGAGCATCGTCTGTTTGGGAACCTGCTTTACCTGCCACAAGGTATTTAAACTGCACAGACACAAACAATCTTCCTGCCTTTTTGATTTTTCTTATATTGAGGAGTTTTTTGCCCCTGATGAAGACCACCATGGTGGTCGAAACGCGTCGGTTTTTCTATGATATTTGTAAGTTTTTAATAATATGATATAATAAATTTTGATTCGTTTATATAACTCTGAGTGTGCAATCCATAGATATATCTTTTCTATGACAAGTTTTAGGAGGCTATGATTGGGCAACCCCCTTGGATTAGCACCTCAGCATGCTAATGGGTGTGCGCCTTCCAAACTTCATTTTGACTCTGTACTGCCCTCTGTCTGTCTGTGACTCTGTACTGTCCTCTGTCTGTCTGTGACTCTGTACTGTCCTCTGTCTGTGACTCTGTACTGTCCTCTGTCTGTCTGTGACTCTGTACTGTCCTCTGTCTGTCTGTGACTCTGTACTGTCCTCTGTCTGTGACTCTGTACTGTCCTCTGTCTGTCTGTGACTCTGTACTGTCCTCTGTCTGTCTGTGACTCTGTACTGTCTTCTGTCTGTCACTCTGTACTGCCCTCTGTCTGTCTGTGACTCTGTACTGTCCTCTGTCTGTCTGTGACTCTGTACTGTCCTCTGTCTGTCTGTGACTCTGTACTGTCCTCTGTCTGTCTGTGACTCTGTACTGTCCTCTGTCTGTCTGTGACTCTGTACTGTCTTCTGTCTGTCACTCTGTACTGCCCTCTGTCTGTCTGTGACTCTGTACTGTCCTCTGTCTGTCTGTGACCCTGTACTGTCCTCTGTCTGTCTGTGACTCTGTACTGTCCTCTGTCTGTCTGTGACTCTGTACTGCCCTCTGTCTGTCTGTGACTCTGTACTGTCCTCTGTCTGTCTGTGACTCTGTACTGTCCTCTGTCTGTCTGTGACTCTGTACTGTCCTCTGTCTGTCTGTGACTCTGTACTGTCCTCTGTCTGTCTGTGACTCTGTACTGTCTTCTGTCTGTCACTCTGTACTGCCCTCTGTCTGTCTGTGACTCTGTACTGTCCTCTGTCTGTCTGTGACTCTGTACTGTCCTCTGTCTGTGACTCTGTACTGTCCTCTGTCTGTCTGTGACTCTGTACTGTCCTCTGTCTGTCTGTGACTCTGTACTGTCTTCTGTCTGTCACTCTGTACTGCCCTCTGTCTGTCTGTGACTCTGTACTGTCCTCTGTCTGTCTGTGACTCTGTACTGTCCTCTGTCTGTCTGTGACTCTGTACTGTCCTCTGTCTGTCTGTGACTCTGTACTGTCCTCTGTCTGTCTGTGACTTCTGTCGTGTCCTTCTGTCTGTGACTCCTGTACTGCCCTCTGTCTGTCTGTGACTCTGTACTGTCCTCTGTCTGTCTGTGACTCTGTGTCTGTCTGTACTGTCTGGTCCTGTCTGTCTGTCTGTCTGTGACTCTGTACTGCCCTCTGTCTGTCTGTGACTCTGTACTGTCCTCTGTCTGTGACTCTGTACTGCCCTCTGTCTGTCTGTGACTCTGTACTGTCCTCTGTCTGTCTGTGACTCTGTACTGTCCTCTGTCTGTCTGTGACTCTGTACTGTCCTCTGTCTGTCTGTGACTCTGTACTGTCCTCTGTCTGTCTGTGACTCTGTACTGTCCTCTGTCTGTGACTCTGTACTGTCCTCTGTCTGTCTGTGACTCTGTACTGTCCTCTGTCTGTGACTCTGTACTGTCCTCTGTCTGTCTGTGACTCTGTACTGTCCTCTGTCTGTGACTCTGTACTGTCCTCTGTCTGTCTGTGACTCTGTACTGTCCCTCTGTCTGTGACTCTGTACTGTCCTCTTCTGTCTGTGACTCTGTACTGTCCTCTGTCTGTGACTCTGTACTGTCCTCTGTCTGTCTGTGACTCTGTACTGTCCTCTGTCTGTACTGTTGACTCTGTACTGTCCTTCTTGTCTGTCTGTGACTCTGTACTGTCCTCTGTCTGTCTGTGACTCTGTACTGTCCTCTGTCTGTCTGTGACTCTGTACTGTCCTCTGTCTGTCTGTGACTCTGTACTGTCCTCTGTCTGTCTGTGACTCTGTACTGTCCTCTGTCTGTCTGTGACTCTGTACTGTCCTCTGTCTGTCTGTGACTCTGTACTGTCCTCTGTCTGTCTGTGACTCTGTACTGTCCTCTGTCTGTCTGTGACTCTGTACTGTCCTCTGTCTGTCTGTGACTCTGTACTGTCCTCTGTCTGTGACTCTGTACTGTCCTCTGTCTGTGACTCTGTACTGTCCTCTGTCTGTCTGTGACTCTGTACTGTCCTCTGTCTGTCTGTGACTCTGTACTGTCCTCTGTCTGTCTGTGACTCTGTACTGTCCTCTGTCTGTCTGTGACTCTGTACTGCCCTCTGTCTGTCTGTGACTCTGTACTGTCCTCTGTCTGTCTGTGACTCTGTACTGTCCTCTGTCTGTCTGTGACTCTGTACTGCCCTCTGTCTGTCTGTGACTCTGTACTGTCCTCTGTCTGTCTGTGACTCTGTACTTTCCTCTGTCTGTCTGTGACTCTGTACTGTCCTCTGTCTGTGACTCTGTACTGTCCTCTGTCTGTCTGTGACTCTGTACTGTCCTCTGTCTGTCTGTGACTCTGTACTGTCCTCTGTCTGTCTGTGACTCTGTACTGTCCTCTGTCTGTCTGTGACTCTGTACTGTCCTCTGTCTGTCTGTGACTGTACTGTCCTCTGTCTGTCTGTGACTCTGTACTGGGGGCAGGGGGAACATTGTACCCTGGAATCACATCACTCACCTGACACTGCCGGGGGCCAGTACTGAGGAGGCTGGGGGGGTGGGGAAGGAACTACTTTTCCTCTCTATTCAGAGTGTTGTGTGGGGGGAGGGGCAGTCACTGGATTCCCCCCCCCATGTAAAATATTCAACTTGCCCCCTGGGCTGACAATCTGCGCCCCATACCCCTCCCCCACCTGCACAGCTTCTCTCTGCTCCTGGAAGGGGGGCCTCGTATCCACTGGTTTCCAACACACGCTGGGGGGCACCTTAGTGTCATTGTTTTGTGGGAGCCCCAAACTTCAGAATCTATCGCTATGGGGGGTCCCTGTAGAGCTGGACATGGTGTTTGAGACGGTCCTCTCTCTCTGGGGCCCCCAGTGCCTCTCTGCAGCTTGCGGGGGGTGTCCCTGTGTCAGAGTCAAGTCACCCAGTGGGGGGTCCCCCTGCTGCTGAGGTCACACAATCACCTGACCTCCCTCGACCTGTCTGACGCCCCCATGTGACCCTCAGGGACTTCCACAAGCTCCGCCTCTCCATTAGCTGCCGCCCTGAGTATGGGGGGGCCTATAGAGACAGCCCCCTTTCAGATGAGACACAAGACATGGGAGGAGAGTTCCTGGGGTACATGGGGGGGTCTCCTGCACTTTATATAAATCTGTCTGACACTTCCACTGAAATCATCACAAACCCCCCCAGTGGCAAAGGATGATGGGAAATGACATGATTATTGGGGGTCAGTAATGTTACACCCTATAAATAGAACAGGACGACCCCGTGTTTATACTGGGGGGCATCAGTCTGGGCCCCCAGCATATTAATTGCCCCACAGTTCCCATGTGACCCCCAGGGGCAGAGGAAGAGGTTTGAGCCATGGGGGGCCCTTATATACCCCCCCATATCACAACACTGAGACCATTTTGCAACTTGAGTTTAATTTTTGAGGCATAAGAAATAATGGACATGTGGTTGCTAGGGTGACAGCGCATAGCAACAAGCCAGTGGTTGGAATGAGAGGAAAGGGAGAACCGCACTGTCAGTCATTTGGGGGTTCAATCCTGCTCCCCAATAGCAGCATCAGCTTCCTGGGGGGTGGGGTACATCAGTGTAACTGCCCCCACCAGAAAGTCACATGACGAGGGATAAGGGCAAGTACAGGCGGCTCCATCATCTCTTCTCCACATGTGGGACCCTCTTATTTGGGGGAGTAAGTGGCCAGTCCCACGGCTTCCTCACTCGCCTCCCACAGTTTCCTGCTCACTGGCCGGTCCTGTGCCCCCGCGCTGGGCAAAACCAACTGACAGTCACAGTCGATGTATTTCCCTGTCAGACCCTCGGCCTCCTCCGACACTGCACAGAATAAACTGCTCACTGCCCCCTGCTGTGGGGTCTGCAAGAGATGCGCCGTCACTCACTGCACCCAATGTACTGCACCCAATGCACTGCACCCAATGCACTGCACCCCATACACTGCACCCCATGCACTGCACCCCATGCACTGCACCCGATATATTCCACCCCATACACTGCACCCCATACATTCCACCCAATGCACTGCACCCCATACACTGCACCCCATGCACTGCACCCCATGCACTGCACCCGATATATTCCACCCCATACACTGCACCCCATACATTCCACCCCATACATTCCACCCCATGCACTGCACCCCATATATTCCACCCCATACACTGCACCCCATACACTGCACCCCATACACTGCACCCGATATATTCCACCCCATACACTGCACCCCATACATTCCACCCCATACATTCCACCCCATATATTCCACCCCATGCACTGCACCCCATATATTCCACCCCATACACTGCACCCCATACACTGCACCCCATACACTGCACCCCATACACTGCACCCGATATATTCCACCCCATACACTGCACCCCATACATTCCACCCCATGCACTGCACCCCATACATTCCACCCCATGCACTGCACCCCATATATTCCACCCCATGCACTGCACCCCATACACTGCACCCCATATATTCCACCCCATACACTGCACCCCATACACTGCACCCCATACATTCCACCCCATACACTGCACCCCATATATTCCACCCCATACACTGCACCCGATACACTATATATACCCTGTCATATGCGGGCCCACCTCGCACCCCCAAATGCCGGCTTTCAACTTCTGGGTTGAACTTTTATAGACAAGCACCCGCCACTTTTGTGATGTCATCGGTGGGGCAGGTCTATAAAAGGAACCTGGAAGAAGGGCTCGGGCGCCGTGGGTGGAGGGAGGGAGGGTGGCAGGCGGGTGTCAGTCAGGAAAAACCCAACACATCACTCCTGCCACCCTTCCTCCTTACACCCCTCCCATCAGTGTTCAAACTCCACCCACTGCCTGACAGTCTCCTAGTCCCTCCCACTTCATGAGTGACTGCCCCCTGCTGTTGGGCCATGGTGGGGGAAGTGTAGCCACACGCTGGGCACTTACCTGCACATGAGCTACAGTTGCCCCACAGAATAACAGGGTGAATCCTGTGTTACCCTTCTGCCCTCAGGAACCCCATGTGTGCCCCTCACCCACCCATTAGTGCTCATGTGACAGTCAGTGGCTGTGAGGGCGGGGCCACTTACCCGGAAGAAGAAGAAGCCAATGAGGTTGAAGATGAGTCGGATGAAGATGCCGTAGTTCCTTATGGCTTCCGTCACCACAATCCCGGGGTCCACACTGGTCACTGTCACCCCTACAGGAAACACCCAAGTGTGTGAGGGTCAGTGTGTGTCACCAATATTCCCTCCCCCAACACTAACACGCATCAGAATTCTCTCTGTACTCATGGTGGGTGGGACTTCCTGTCACATGACACACAAGATGGCGACACACACACAGAGGAAGGAATTTGAGGGGAGGGTCTGACAGATATGGGGGTGTGGCCAGTGATACTCACCACTTCCGTGCAGTCTCCGGGCCATCTCATTGGCACACATGATGTTCATGAGCTTTGAGCAGTTATAGGGGTAGTCTGGGCGCACCCCCTGGATATTCTGCCCCCTCAGGTGCCCCAGGTGGATCTCCCCCTTCTTGTGGTTAAAAGAGGAAACAAAGACAATGCGACTCGGGGCAGATTTGCTCATGAGACCTACAGAGACACATTATAAGTGCGGGGTCAGTAAAGCCGGCCCACGAGGTACCCAGGCTGGGGGAGGACTTACCTGTGAGCAGGTTGCTGAGCAGGAAGGGACCCAGGTGATTGGTAGCAAATGTGTTCTCCAGACCCTCAGCTGTCATGGAATAGGGCAATCCTGCAAAGAACTGTCTGTCAGAAGAATAGTCATCATGTGAGGGAAGCCACACCCCTGCAGAACCTCTACTACTATTTACTGTCACTTTCCTAGGGGCCACACCCCTGCAGAACCTCTACTACTATTTACTGTCACTTTCCTAGGGGCCACACCCCTGCAGAACCACTACTACTATTTACTGTCACTTTCCTAGAGGCCACGCCCCTGCAGAACCTCTACTACTATTTACTGTCACTTTCCTAGGGGCCACACCCCTGCAGAACCTCTACTACTATTTACTGTCACTTTCCTAGGGGCCACACCCCTGCAGAACCACTACTACTATTTACTGTCACTTTCCTAGAGGCCACGCCCCTGCAGAACCTCTACTACTATTTACTGTCACTTTCCTAGGGGCCACACCCCTGCAGAACCACTACTACTATTTACTGTCACTTTCCTAGGGTCCACACCCCTGCAGAACCACTACTACTATTTACTGTCACTTTCCTAGGGGCCACACCCCTGCAGAACCACTACTACTATTTACTGTCACTTTCCTAGAGGCCACGCCCCTGCAGAACCTCTACTACTATTTACTGTCACTTTCCTAGGGGCCACACCCCTGCAGAACCACTACTACTATTTACTGTCACTTTCCTAGAGGCCACACCCCTGCAGAACCACTACTACTATTTACTGTCACTTTCCTAGGGGGCCACACCCCTGCTGAACCACTACTACTATTTACTGTCTGTTAAATATTGGGTATTGGCAAATTGGTTATATTTCAGTATTGACTAAGTTGAAATATGTTTCATTTGGGCCCTATGACTTGCCGTCACACATCCGCTCACATTCCCCATTGTTCCTTAAGTCTGGAATGTGACTTTCCTGCAGGAAACAATGTATTATGGGTAGACTGGGGGAGGTGTATCCCACAATTGTTTGTATATATCCGGACAATAGAGCAGTTAGGTCTGTATCACACAGGACACACACACACACGGACTCTCACACAATACAGACATACACACAGTTTACACACATATTAGTATATACAACATGTTTGTATTATTTTGGTATTCTGTCAATACAGTTTTGACTGACTAATTATATGACAGTTTGTATTTATCTTCTGTAACTCGTTTTTACACATTAACTGTCACCTTGATGAGTGGAGTTTGTTGACCATAGAACTTACACAAATTCTCATTATTTAAAGAGATAGAATTTTCTAAACGATCACTTTCCTAGGAGCCACCCCCATAGAACTACTGTTGTTATTTCCTAGAACTTTCCTAGGGGCCACACCCCTGCAGAACCACTACTACTATTTACTGTCACTTTGCTAGGAGCTGCACCCCTGCAGAACCACTACTACTATTTACTGTCAATTTCCTAGGGGCCACACCCCTGCAGAATCACTACTACTATTTACTGTCACTTTCCTAGGGGCCACACCCTTGCAGAACCACTACTACTATTTACTGTCACTTTCCTAGGGGTCACACCCCTGCAGAACCACTACTACTATTTACTGTCACTTTCCTAGGAGCTGCACCTCTGCAGAACCACTACTACTTTTTACTGTCACTTTTCTAGGGGGCCACACCCCTGCAGAATCACTACTACTATTTACTGTCACTTTCCTAGGGGCCACACCCCTGCAGAACCAATATTTACTGACACATTTATAATGGCCACACCCCTGCGGAACCACTCAGTTTGGCCTAATATGTGGTCCAATTATATCTGAGGATTATTCTGTCACTTTATTTCTAACCCCACCCACCCTAGCAAAGTGCAATAGGGTGCAAAGTTATGTGTTTTGGGGATCCCCTGAAACACCCCTTGTTTGGGCATAACTCAGAATATCCAGGGGACACAGGGTGCTTGTGGCAGCCAATGAGAACAGGGCATCCAATTTGCTATGTGGGTGCAGGCAGCACAGGGGTGGGATTACAATGCAAAGCTCCTTGCACTGGGAGGGAGAATAGAACTAAATTGCTTCTCTCTCCTATAGATCTTATGGTGGGAAAGTCTGGGAATTAAAGGACACTTTGTTGGTACCTGAGGCCCCAGCGTTGTTGATAAGGATATCCAAGTGTTTCTCCTGCTGAAGGATGCGCTCAGCAAAGGCCCGTACAGATGCCATACTGCTTGTGTCCAGCAACTCCAGTAGCACCTCTTTGTTCCCCGTCTGACTCCGGATCTCCTCCAATGCCTTCTGGCCACGCCCACGGCTCCGACATGCCAAGATCACCCGGGCTTTCCTCCTGGCAAGATCCATAGCAACGCATTTCCCAATGCCTGTAACAAACAGGGCCAACATGTATTGGGCACAGACTTACACTGCAGTCAACCCCCAGTCACCATATAGTACAGGAGATTATACTGAGTGCATCACCTGTAACCCCCAGTCACCATATAGTACAGTAGATTATACTGAGTGCATCACCTGTAACCCCCAGTCACCATATAGTACAGGAGATTATACTGAGTGCATCACCTGTAACCCCCAGTCACCATATAGTACAGGAGATTATACTGAGTGCATCACCTGTAACCCCCAGTCACCATATAGTACAGGAGATTATACTGAGTGCATCACCTGTAACCCCCAGTCACCATATAGTACAGGAGATTATACTGAGTGCATCACCTGTAACCCCCAGTCACCATATAGTACAGGAGATTATACTGAGTGCATCACCTGTAACCCCCAGTCACCATATAGTACAGGAGATGATTCTATGGGATTACGTGTAACCCCCAGGTGGCATATAGTACAGGAGATGATATAAAATAAGAATGTAACATTAGTAGAGTGGGAGGATCATTGGGCTGGGGGCAGTAGGGCAAGTAAATGATTGGCTCAGATAAGAGTCTGTTATCTACACTCAGGGGTTAACCCTGTATATCAGTTGTGTGTGACCTTGGGGCCCGGCCTTGGGGCCACTAAACTTTTGGGAATGTGCCTGAACCAAGTCCTCAATAACCCCCGACCTTTGCACTGGTGAGGGAGGTGCTGGGAGTTGCAGCTAGAGATTAGTTGGGCTGTTGGGTGCTACGGGGGTAACCTGCAGTGCATATACGCATCCCACCCACATCTGATTTATTGGGGCACCAGTTCTCTCTTTACCCACTACGGGGGCTGAACTGGGACAAATTCCACTCAATTCTACTGATCCACAAGAGCCAAATTGCTGAAACTCCCCATCAGTTCTGAATGGAAAGATCCACTTCCTTTGCTGCTACCTGAATCCCCTCCCCTCCCACTGGGGATACTTCCCCTTTAATCCTGCAGCAAAAATTGCCCCCGACTGGAGCAGCATTAGGGTTAAAGCAGCAGGAATGTGTGTGACAGAGGCAAGGAGAGGGTTAACCAGGAGCACTGGCCAATAGCAGCTCAGAACCATAGAAAGGAAAAGTGAAAGGAAAAATCAGCTCCTCCCAAGTACCAGCCGTGTGGTCCCAGGAGCTGACACTCTATGTGGGTGACACTTACCTGTGTTGGCTCCGGTCACTATGGCAGTTTTCCCGGCCAGGGAGACGTGGCAGTTGCGAGGGTCCCAGGATTTCCTCCTCTGCAGACGCAGGATAAGGGCCAGACCGAGGCAGCAACAGAACCAGCCGGGGTGGTTGAGTAGTGGGAGCAGTTCCATGTCTGCAGGCAGAGGAGTCAACACTGAACTCACTGCAACTGTCACATTCCTCTTATACTGTCAGTCAG
Organism: Xenopus laevis; assembly: GCF_017654675.1. Taxonomy (NCBI): domain Eukaryota; kingdom Metazoa; phylum Chordata; class Amphibia; order Anura; family Pipidae; genus Xenopus; species Xenopus laevis. The sequence goes on along the minus strand of NC_054372.1, from coordinate 472,440 downwards.
TCCCTCCTCCTCTCCTGGGTCCTACTGCCCCCTCTCCTCTTGCTCTCTGCTTGCAGCTCTGCCCAATGCCCCATTAATTCAGGGTGTCACCGACCCGACCACAGCAGTTTCACTCGTTTCCACACAACAACGGCCAACGTCCAAACTCAGCCAGGGGCAATAACTCACATTCACATGATACAGTGAGAGCAATGGGAAACTGTACCATCCAGGATATGATAAAGTGAGAGCAATAAGAAATGGCACATCCAGCACATTATACAGTGAGAGCAATGGGAAACTGAACCACAGAGGACATGATACAGTGAGAGCAATGAGAAATGTCCCCCCACAGACATATTACATAACACAGATGAGGCCGCACTTACGTTTTTCTGCCGACTTTAGTAATTGGCTGCACGTCTTGTGGCCTGTTCTCTAGGGTCTCCTCATACAATTTCCATCCAATAGACAACACTCATTGTGACTCTCCACTCACATTATAACAAAGTACATGGAAAGAACATGTGTAAGTGTCCCATTATTGTTACAGAAATATCCATTTACATGTTACATGTCCACCCGTGTTTATCTCATGTAACTCTGTCCGTATAATGTCCAACACGTCAACTTACATAAATGGCCATTTACTTTCCATGATTATCAATTGTAACTATATTCACGTAGCATCAAAAGGACCAGTAATATTTCTGTAACAATAATAATGGGACACTTACACTTATGTTCTCTCCATGTACCTCGTTATAATGTGTCATGTGAGCTCCAGGCTATTTAACATCATGTGATCTTGGAATGTCTAATACATAGTAACATAGTAACATAGTAACATAGTAACATAGTAACATAGTAACATAGTAACATAGTAACATAGTAACATAGTAACATAGTAACATAGTAAGTAAGGTTGAAAAAAGACACATGTCCATCGAGTTCAACCTTTTTTTTTTTTTATTAACTACCTATCTGCCAGTTGATCCAGAGGAAGGCAAAAAACCCATCTGAAGCCTCTCCAATTTGCCTCAGAGGGGGAAAAATTCCTTCCTGACTCCAAAATGGCAATGGGACCAGTCCCTGGATCAACTTGTACTATGAGCTATTTCCCATATCCCTGTATTCCCTCACTTGCTAAACACCATCCAACCCCTTCTTATACCTATCTAATGTATCAGCCTGTACCCCTGATTCACTTCCCAGCTCTCCCTGTAACACCCCTTTCCCTCCTCTAATCTCATTGGCTCCCTGCTGTCTGCTGGGAGGAGCTACTGGTGAATAAAGCATCCGACCCTTCCTTGTACCTATCTAATGTATCAGCCTGTACCCCTGATTCACTTCCCAGCTCTCCCTGTAACACCCCTTTCCCCCCTCTAATCTCATTGGCTCCCTCCTGTCTGCTGGGAGGAGCTACTGGTGAATAAAGCACCCAACCCTCTCTAATACAATAATGTCCTGTTTGAGTGATGGAGACCAAAACTGTAGGGCATATTCTAGATGGGGCCGTACCAGTGCTCTATACAGTGGGACCCCTCCTCCCGTGACTCTCTGCCCCATTTAATACAAGTCAAGACCTTATTTGCCCTTGATGCTGCTGACTGGCATTACTTGCTACAGACAAGTTTATTATCTACAAGGACTCCAAGCTCCGTCTCCATTATGGATTTGCCTAGTGCAGTCCCATTAAGGGTATAAGTGGATATTGTTACATCCCAGGTGCAGGACTTTACATTTATCAACATTGAATCTCATTTGCCACTTAGCTGCCCAGATTGCCAGTTAGTCAAGATCCTGTTGCAAGTGCCACATCCTGGATGGAATTAATTGGGCTGATAGTTTTGTGTCATCTGCAAACACTGATACATTACTTACAACACCCTCCCCTAAGTCATTAATGAACAAGTTAAATAAAAGTGGACCCAATACTGAGCCCTGGGGGACCCCACTAAGAACCTTACTCCAAGTAGAGAATGTCCCATTAACAACCACCCTCTGTACCCGATCCTGTAGCCAGTTTCCTATCCATGTGCAAACGACTTCATTAAGCCCAACAGACCTTAGTTTAGAAAGCAGTCGTTTGTGGGGCACAGTATCAAACACTTTGGTAAAATCCAAATAGATCTACTGCCCCCCCACTGTCTAGTGTTTTACTTCAAATTTGTCTGACATGTCCAATCCTTCATAAAGCCATGTTGATTGCTGCTGAATGTGATCCCTTAACAAGCCTTCAAATAATTTGCCCACCACAGATGTCAAGCTTACTGGCCTATAATTGCCAGGCTGAGATCGTAATCCCTTTTTAAATATTGGAATAACATCAGCTTTTCTCCAATCCATAGGCACCATACCAGATGACAGTGAATCTGAGAAAATCAGAAATAAGGGCTGGTCTAAAACTGAACTAAGCTCTCTTAGAACCCGGGGGTGTATGCCATCAGGCCCTGGAGCCTTGTTTACATTAATTTGTATTAAAGCTTTATGAATCATATCCTGAGTCAGCCACTGACTAGATTGAGCTGAGCCATTAGTGCAGCTATAAAGTGAGCCTGGGAACTCACACTCCTCTATTGTATACACTGAAGAACAGAACTGATTTAACACATTTGCCCTTTCTGTATCTGTTACAACCAGACTGGTACCATTATTTAATGGAGCAACACTCTCAACCTGCATCTTTTTACTATTAATATATTTAAAAAACTTTTTAGGGTTAGTTTTCACCTCCACCGCAATTAACTCTTCATTTCTTTTCTTAGCCTTCCGGATTGCTGATTTACAACATTTATTACAGTGTTTATATTCATTAAATGCAGCTTCTGTCCCTACGGATTTGTAGTTATTAAATGCCTTTCTCTTCTTTCCCATTAACTTCTTTACTTCTGTATTAAGCCACACAGGATGATTCTTAGAGCTTCTACGTTTAGTCCTTAAGGGAATAAATTGAGAACAGTGACTGAGACTGGAGAGTCAGTGGAAACTGTGATCCTTAAAGTGATACACACGGTTTTAAATGAAGAGGAGTGTTGTCTATTGGATGAAACATTGTACCCCACACACATTATACAGTGAGAGCAATGGGAAATTGTACCCCCCCAGCACATGATACAAGGATGGTAAATGGGACCCCCAGAGTAGACAAGGGAGAGGCAATTGTAAAGGAATGAGGAGAGAAATCCAGGAGCAGAATAACTGCCACAAAGTCATTTCTACATCAGAACAATTGTTATTAGTAAATACCCCCAGTGTAAATGTCAGTGGAGATATTACACAAATGTGAATAAATACACAAAGCGACACACCGGGGTCTGGAACATAAACACAACCCCATGTCATTAAACTGCTGAGTCTTTAGTAGATAAAAGACTTCGATAAAAAAACGATTACAACTTGAGGGAAAATAGATGAAGAAGTTGAATAGTTTAACCCCTGATGGAATAAATGATTAATGGAGCCTGAAACCGTATGTTTGATATGAACTGAATGTCTCCAGTGTTACAGGTCCTTATAATAAACAATAGCAGAACCGTATCTAATGATCTAATTAATTATTAGCTGCTTATTATACATACAGGGAATTAGAATTCATCCTTCTGCTGCAATTAAATCACTCGTTTGAAACATTTCAGGGCAGATGTATCAAGGGTCAAATATCGAGGGTTAATTAACCCTCGATATTCAATTGCCGGATTAAAATCCTTCGACTTCAAATATCGAAGTCGAAGGATTTTGCGCAATTCGTTCGATCGAAGGAATAATCGTAAACGATTCAAAGGATTTTAACCCATCGATTGAAGGATTATCGTTCGATCAGGAAATTGTTAGGAAGCCTATGGGGACCTTCCCTATAGACTAACATTGGCCTCGGTAGGTTTTAGGTGGTAAACTAGGGGGTCAAAGTATTTTTTAAAGAGACAGTACTTCGATTATCGAATGGTCGAATATTCAAACGATTTTTAGTTCGAATCGTTCAATTCAAAGTCGAAGGTCGTAGTCGAAGGTCGAAGTAGCCAATTCAATGGTCGAAGTAGCCAAAAAAAACACATTTGAAATTAGAACTATTTTTCCTCAATTCCTTCACTCGAGCTTAGTGAATGGGCCCCTTACTGTTCAGCTGTAGAGCTTGTTATTTAGTTCTACTGGTTCCTCTGCACATTTATATCAAGTGCTAATATCAGTCAGTTATTCCTTTACTTACACATTGAACCTTGAGTAGATCACAATGGACTGGAGATCTGTGATTAAAGAGACAGGACTTGTATTTATTTCACACATTACTGGATATGTCACAACACAGAGACACTTGCGTTTATACCTCTCCATTGTCTCTATCACTGAATCTTCTACAGGATTTGATCTTTTATACAAACCATTATGTATCTTTTCATCTTTCCCCCGGGAATGAAGGGTTTGGATAGAAAGAGAATGTGGATAAAAGGTCATTTAGTTCCCCTTGATGTTACATGAGATAAAGGGAGAGTAAGCCGTTCACTGATAGGACACATAGATTATGCCTTATTCAGACTCGAAGCTTCATTGTCTCTGTCTAAAAACTTGATCTGTGTATGCGAGTTGCGGGTTAACGAGTACACTAAAGTGGTTTTGCTATATCATACAGAGTATTTTCGCCAAGTCTACGTGCGCAATTGAAAAAAATCTCATCAAGTGGGATCCCAGTTGATTAAAGATATCTGGGAATCAAAGGTCTCCTCTCTTAGAGTTTGCTTCTGACAAATGAGTGCGTATTTTAGTGTGAATGTCAGTTAAGTTTGACGATCAAGGTAAATTCGTATTAGAAGACCCGATTATGAAAGATATCTCGTAGTCAAGGTATGAGCAGCACCTTTACGTCTAATGAAGGTCACTGCTTGCTTATTCTGTGGAGTGCAGAGATAGCGAAAGGAAGTAAAGCTGTGGCTCAACTCTTAGTCTAGCAACTCTTTGGCACCCTAAATTTTCTCCACCATACCCATCCAATCGAGGACACAATACATTAGCACTACTCTCTCTTTCATCCTTTCTACATAATCCGTACCCATGCAGCTGGCTGGACAAGGTTGGACACCCAATTATCTTCCCTCATTAGCGCTAACGACCCTCCCGCCTACTTGACCGTAAATTTAGGAACCCACTGTCGTTTCCTCGGAATTAACCTACACCAGCTAGCTGTATTATATGGGTACAGTCGTACTTCCCATATCTTAACTTACTTCTTTTGAAGTTGTTACCAATAGTCCTACACAGATAATTATCATCTCATACTCGAGATAACCCACTTACGTACTCCAGATAATTTACTTTGCCCCAATCTCCTCTATCAGAGATATCACCCTGTATAAATAACCCTATGGTATCTGTACCCCACACCAATCCACCAGTATAGAGGACCACAGCGCTTATTCCCAATACCTTCTCCCCGCCCATCTTATCAAGTAATGTATCGCCTTGATACTTTTCCGCTTAGATCACCTGTACACCATGTCGACTCAATCCCTTTAAAAGCTAATAGGAGAGCGCCCTCTTTATCCCCTGAACCCGTGAGCCACTCGACTCTAAGTAGAATGCACCATTGCTTCCATTGATCTACCCCCAGACTATGCGAAATATACACTTTCAAGACCGCGCCTCTTTATCTTACTACACCCCACCTAAGCTAGAACTAGAACCCCCTCTAACTTTTCCCTCGTTTATTATGCTAAACCCTCTCACTCCACACCTGCACACATGATGAACCCTACTTCTCTTGAACCTATATCGCCTCTTAATCTTCCTTACTTTTCCTCTCATTCGGACCCTCCTTTCGTTGTTTCCTCTTGTAGTACGATGAGCCCACTCCACCATACAAATACTGCGAACCGCCCACTTCTTTCCATATCTTTACCTCCCCAACACCTAGCTATTATAGGAAGTCCACCTCTTTTTTTTCGCCAAATAGGATCCTTACGCGCGACCATCCAACCTATCTTACTAAGTCACAAGAGGCACCCCCTTCTTCTCGCACAATTATCTACCCCCCCCCACTTCAGAGAGTACTAGCCCCCTATGCTCTTCTCCATACCTACCCCCCAACCATCTCAGTATACGAACATCCACACTTCTTCCCATATCTACCCCCCCACACATTACATTTAATATCAAAGAACGCTCTTCCCCCCATATAGCAACCCCCGCCCCATACAAATTGATATAGTGAATACTCCCTGGTCCAATCTTACCCTCCCATTAAATATCGTACCGCCCCTTATCTCCATATGCTACGCCACGGCACACTATCCTTCTTCATCCCCCTTTACTCGTTCCCAATACCTTAACCCCCCCCCACTTCATATAGGTAATAGAACATCAACTCTCCTATCTCCTATCCCCATTCACACTCATATAGGAACCCCTTCTTCCCATATCTAGCTATCGCGTCCCTAACATCACAAAAAGGAAACCCCGTTTCTTCCCATGCTGAGCCCCCCATCGCCACTCATATATAAGCGAGATCCTTTTAATACGCCCCAACTAGGCCACTTCACAACCTCCTTCTCATATTCCGAAACCATTCTTCTCCCCATAAACTTATGCCTGCCTCCTATAGGAACCCCTTCTTCCCCCCATCCTAGCATCACATATCACCCACGTCCTGCTCTCCCAATAGTTACATAATCTTGGCTCTTTATCTGTCCCGTATAGAATACTTGTCTACATCATATTAAATGTACTAAATACTTTCTTGTGATGACATAATGCATTAAAAGAAATGGATGTGACATCATCAAGGCCATATGCAGCATTTACTTTCCCCAATGTCAAATCACATGACCAGCAGCACAATCCCAGTTCCATCTTTCAGATTTTCATGACATAAATTATAAAGCTCCAAATGAATATGATGAAGGCTAACAGGAATCATTGTATGGAAGAACTATGACATCACTGATAGGTGACATCACGCAGGTTCAGCTAATGTTAAAGTGAACCCAGTGATACTCAGTGATCACATGAGAGTATTGAAGGCAGTACCTAGGGAATAAAAGAATCAACTATCCCCTGAGTATCTGGAGAAATTGACTGTTTATTAAAGATTACATTCATTTGCCACGTATCATTTAACCATCCCTGTACAAATTAAATACGAGCGTATTATAAAAGAGGAACAGCACTGTAGAACATACCAGACTGGTTTGCTCATTGCTACTTACTGCAAACACAAGCATGTAAACGCTATTCATTATACATAAACTCACCTTGCTCGGCCTATTTTAGCATACTATCCCCAAATGTAATCTTACTACCGCTAATGAACAAAACCTTATCGTACACTGGACTATAATTACTTCTATAGACTACTCCTGTAGGCTAAGATAGGACCATATGCTTAGTCCGATTCCACTTGCTGAGGAGTGTACTAACCACGGAGACTAGAAGTCACTACATAACTGTGACAGATCACTACGACAACCTAGTCTCTGCTGATATGTCAGCGCTACTAATATATCTCCACTGACAGGTTGTACATCAACTCTGTACTGGGAATGGACTTAATACCAATATACTCACCTTGCTGTGGCTAAGATAGTTACACCAATGTAATTCCCCACTGCGAAGACTAACTTACAGCTAGACACTAATTACCATATAATCACGCCTGCTTGGGATTAGTACGCTATACCTAATGTATATACCTGACAGCTGCAATATCTATACTACAAGACTGGGGACTAATCGTTACCTTATAATCCTTACCTGCTGGCTCTGGATAGTACTCCCAATGTAATCCTGCCACTGTCAAGCACTAATTCACCATAACTGGGCAGTATGTACCCCTTAACAACTTCATAAACCACCTGTGACAGACAACCTTGAACCTGATGTACCATGTAACTTAGCTGTGGGTTAGGTAGATGTTAAAACATTTATCCCACTAGAGAAGTGACCAAGACTAAAAAGACCAATGTCTCCCACACTTCCTCTCTATATAAGTCATGTTGAGGTGGTTTGAGAGGGGGTCAGGTGGGAGGGTTGCAGATGTCGGGGTCGGGTGGGATGTGATCAGGTGGGAGGTGGTTGGAGAGGGTTGAAGCTACCTACATATCCAACAGGAGTAGGAGAACCATAACATTGGGTACTCAGAGCAACCTATATAACCAACAGGCGTAGGACAACCATAATATGGGTACTCAGAGCTACCAGTAGTATACAAAGACCACGCGCACACTCAGGCCCTTCGTAGGATTACGCTGGTGCCCAAGACCTGAGGGAGACGGCACTCCCAATGGACCAATGTAGGAAAAAATAGCCTGGCACACGGAGCAAGTTAAACCGGGGTCCTACCACTGGTGTGTTTATTGCATCAAACAACGTTTCGGAGGGCGTTCCCCCTTCGTCAGGTGACGAAGGGGGAACGCCCTCCGAAACGTTGTTTGATGCAATAAACACACCAGTGGTAGGACCCCGGTTTAACTTGCTCCGTGTGCCAGGCCTTTTTTTCCTACATTACTCAGAGCTACCTACATATCCAACAGGAGTAGGACCAGGGCCGCTCCGGCCATGAGGCAAGGTGAGAATCTTGCCTCAGACGGCACGGAGCGGCCAGTTACCAGGGGCGGCAAAAAGCCTTTAAGAGCTGAATTTCCGTTTTTTAAAACGGAAATTCGGCTCTTCTAGCGCAGCGAGCGCAATAGCGCTCACTGCACTAGCGATGCGGCCCCTCCTCCACCCGCTCCGACTCTGGTAGTTAGAAGAGCGGAGCAGGAGGAGGGGCGGCATTGGGGCTGCTGCCTCAGGCGGCAGCAGCCCCTGAAACGTGCCTGAGTAGGACAACCATAACATGGGTACCTATATAACAGACTACTGCAGCGATAAGTCTACACATGCAGAGCTGCCAACAGACTGAACAAACTGGGTGACAGATACTTTTGCCATCGGGCCGGCATTTTACTGGTCTGGCCGGTAAAAATGATCCCAATGTTATTAATAGGGAAAAAATATAAAAATATTGAAAGGCCGGTATCTTTTTGCAGAAAAGGTGGCAACCCTAGTGACAGAGTGGCCATCAAACAGCTAAAAACACCTAGAAGTCTGGAGTGGGTCATAAAGTTGGGTCGTGCATTAAATTTGGATGGCTGTCCAACAACCTTGGTGGGCGATTTTCAACAGGGTGCGCAACGAATTTCAGCGCATCTCAATCCAACGCGAGGGAAAATGTTGTCACGATCGGTACAACACGGTTACACAGAGCATGGTGATGTCATACGCGCCGCCATCTTCTTCACTATGGAGCACATTCACTAGAGCAGTGTGACACCCAAAGAACTAAAACCAGAGCAACATCAGAGCTCAGTCTTCTACAGGACGACAATAAAGTCTGTGCACTGACAGTGACTAGTAAATATACATCCAAATTGTACTATTGTCAAAATGGAAAGAGTCAACTTACTGCAGGAATTAATGGAAGATATACAGGTGGCCAAACCAGCCAAAAGATCAACAAAGAGACCAAAGAAAGTGCTAAATTGTAAGACATATAATCAGACACTACTTGGTACTCGGACTGTAAAGCCCCAATCCACCAGATTTGTCACCTCAGAATGGAACAGCGAGAAGGGGATCCCCCGCCCCAAGAGACCAATGTCACTCCTACATGGGGAAAGTCCACAAATGCTGCCCCGAATATGGGAATATTTAGAGTTGATTAAAACTATAATCCAGCAATCCTCTTCCCAACTGCAGGCCACTAAACGCAGGAGTCCCCCCTGATTTATCAGACATGGAGGAAGGCCCTGCATCTAATGCTATTTCATTCCTGGAGTCTATATATATCTGAGGAACCCTATTCAGATTTACATAGTGATTCTGACAGTGAACAACCCGCATTTGCCAAAACAGATATTGCCAAAAAACTCCTTAGGGAGATGGTGTAGACTTAGATATAAAAGTCGAGAACGTTACAGTCTCTAAGACAGACAAAGTATTAGGTGTCCACCAGAGAAAGGAACGCTCATTTACTATGTTCAGCGCAATAACAAAAACCATTCACACAGAATAACTGCAACCGGATCTCCAGTTTGCCCTGACCAAGAGATTCTATGATATTTACCCAGTTCCAGAAGAACAGCAGAAAGTATCGGATAAGCCACCGAGAATAGATTCTTCCATAGTGAGACTGTCTAAACAAACTACATTTGCAACTGAAGTGGGAGCGTCTAGGGACCCTATGGAGAAAAGGCTGGAGGCAGCACTTAGAGATCATACAGTACGTACAATCCTGCGACCAGCGGGAGGACTAACTCGCACAGCAACACCCATAACCCCCCAACTTCAGACCTAATGGGAATATTCATCGACTAAACACTACTCTTTCCTTTTAAGCAGACTCAGCATTAGAGATAGTGCTTCTAGCCGCAAAATCCACCAGCAATTCGGTAGTGGCAAGACGGGCACTTTGGCTACTCCATTGGTCAGGAAATACAGCATCAAAAAACAATTTGTTGAGTCTCCAATACACAGGGGACTCCCTGTTTGGACCAGATCTCAAACAGATCATCACAGGGGTCATGGGCGGCAAGAGCACAGGAGCCGCAACAACCACAATTTTTCACTCCTTTCGCAACAACAGCACAGAACAAATGCAATAGACATCAGTGGCAGCAGCCTAATAGATACAAGAAGCCCACAAAGTCTGCGTCAGCATGACTTCCTACAGCACAACCCAATGGCCAAAGTACAGGTCGGCTTTCCACGTTCCTCTCCTACTGGGAAGTGCACATTACTGACAATTGGGTTCTTCAAATCATTCACAAGGGCTACAAAATAAAATTCAAAACTTCCCCTCCAGGACGATTCGTACCATCAGTGGTACCACCATCAAAGAAACACGCCCTGCATCAAGTGATACAATTATTATGGCAGACAGGAGTCATTACAACTGTCCAGCATTGCCACAGACTCAAGGGGTTCAACTCCAAACATTCAGGCCAGTGCTAAACCTGAAACAGCTAAACCTGTTTATCCAGAACCAAAAATTCAAGATGGAGTCAATCAGGTCAAGGATAGCCTTCATGGAACCCAGATGCTTCATAGGTCAATTGACTTACATAATGCGTACCTACACACCCCAATGTATCCAAACTCACAACCATTCCTAAGATTTGCAGTCAACGATCAGCACTTCCAATTTGTAGCTTTCCCATTCGGACTCTGCATGGCTCCGAGACTGTTGACTAAAGTCCTGGCACCGATGGCAGGACACTGATGGACAAGGAGAATCTATGTCCTTCCTTACCTCAATAACCTACTGCTCAAAGCAGAGTTTTAAATCCAAGCAGCCGAGGACACAGAAATAACACAACACAACTTGTTTGGTTAATAAACCACCACAAAAGTTTACTATTCCCGGCGATAGACAGTACAGCTAACAGAAGACAAAGTCAAGACCATAATCAAGAGTAAAGGGCTTCATCAAGAAACCCAGGGTAACAGCAATGGACTGTCTGCAACTCCTGGGGTTCATGGTGGCAGCACTAGAGCCTATCGCTACGCCAGATGTTGCGACCATTACAACACAATTTTCTGCAGTGCTGGAACATCATGACCTTCAACAGGAGATCCCAATATTTCCCCAGACCAGAGGCAGCCTATCTTGGTAGACGACTAGAACAAATTGGGAGGCAACTTCCTCTGTAGGCAAACACTCGACCAAGGAGAATGGAGCCTCCAGAGATATTCGTACAGTCACCAGATGGGGAGCACCAGACATAGACATGTTAGCCTCAAGGCACAATTTCAAGGTCCTGTGCTACTGCGCCAGAACCAGGGATCCGGAAGCAGCGTTCACAGATGCACTGGTAATTCCCTGGAGCTTTCACAAAAGTCTACTCCTTTACCCCACTAGCAATATTACCCAGAATCATTGACAAGATCAAACAGGAATGGACGACAACAATACTCCGGATTGGCACAACAGACTCTGGTATATAGATCTAGTGAGCATGTCCATAGACCAGGGGTCAGCAACCTTTACTATCAAAAGAGCCATTTTGCCCCCTCTTCCACTAAAGAAATATAGTCTGGAGCCGCAAACAACAGAATGAATGAAACACTGAATAGCCCTATTACATGCTAGTGTTCTCATCTGCTTAATGTGACTTCTGTTTCTGAAGCTCCATGCTGATCTTCCCTCTCTTGTCTTGAGTGTGTGACCACGGTAAGGTCCATGATGAATCATCTTGCTGAGGCCCGGTCTTGCCTGTCACTCCTGGGACGTCTATACAGCCCTCGCTCCTGCTGGCGGCTTTCTGAGTGTGCCATCACAGTAAGATAACCATTAGCTGGTCGCACACTCAAGAAGCCGCCAGCAGGACTGAGGGCTGTATAATGACAGGCAAAGAAACAACACTGAGCCGCAGCGAATAGGATGAAGAGCTGCATGAGGCTCCGGAGCCGCGGGTTGCCTACCCCTGCCATAGACCATGGAGAATACCCTTACGACCAGATCTCCTTCTCCAGGGCCCAGTTCGGCACCCCAATCTGACCATGTTCCGTTTAATGGCTTGGCACTTGAAACCGACTTGTGGAGTGAGTGGGGATTTTCTGAACCAGTCATAAGCATGGTTCAGAGAGCAAGGCTACAACCACAAAGTGTGACAGATATATCGGAGAGTCATTCCCACCCTATTACGGGACAGACTTTGGACCCAGTGTCGGACTGGCTCTCGTGGCCCCCGCCAGCCCAGTCCTGCTCCCTGTCAGTGCTGCACTAGGCCCTGGTCTGAAAGGTGCGGGTGAGAGAATGTGCGGGGGAGTTCAGCTGTCTAGTGCGCGTCCCCTGTTTGGTAAGACCTGAGCCTGTGGTACTGAGAGGAACAAGCGCATGCGGGAGCCGGGAGGTGTGTCTCCCTCCAAGCGCGTGCAGGGGCATGTGCACACGCGGCAGGGGCCCCTAAATCGAGTTTGTAGTATGGACAGGGGTCAGAGGGGGGCCCTAAGAAAACCAGCCCGGGCCCCCCAGTCCGACACTAAACCATATGTAACTTTAAAATCGCAAAGTCTTTTTTAAAATATAACTTACCGATTCTCCGCTTGCGCTCCTCTTCAGAAAAAGCAACATGGCGACGACCCATCGTGCGGCGCTCTATTTCTCCACCCTGCCGCCTATAGGAGATATAGCCAGGGAGAAGAAATCGAGCGCCACACCATAGATCGTCGCCCTGTTGGCTTTTCTAAAGAGGAGAATCTGTAAGTTTTTTTTAATAAAGACTTTGCGATTTCAAAGTTATATATATGGCTTGGTGGGTTTTTTTCGTTCTATAGAAACTAATTTTTTTTTTTTAAAAAAAGGACGTTACTTGTCCTTTAACTATCCCTAAATCTCTCATGTTGTAACACTCTTTATTTTACACTCGCCTCCCTTGTTAACAGGCAGGACACAGGTCCTGGCATTTCAGGTACATAGAGGCCCAAACAGCCCCCACCAGCCCACTGAATAGTGACTTTATATTGGACCTTATAGCAGCCCCTCTGGCATTTGCCAGGACCCACAGATTGCCAGTCCGGGCCTGACGGGACATGATTAATAGCCATTGCCCATGGCTCACAAATATTATGCCCCTCCTTTACCCACTGTAGTGCCAGAGAGGGGTAAAAGGAGCACTAAGAAGAGTCATAGGGAGGGGTATATGGAGCAATAGGAGGAGTTATAGGGATGGGGTTATATGGAGCAATAGGAGGAGTTATAGGGATGGGGTTATATGGAGCAATAGGAGGAGTTATAGGGAGGGTTATATGGAACAATAGTATGAGTTATAGGGATGGGGTTATATAGAGCAATAGGAGGAGTTATAGGGAGGGATATATGGAGCAATACGAGGAGTTATAGGGAGGGATATATGGAGCAATAGGAGGAGTTTTAGGGAGGGTTATTTGGAGCAGTAGGAGTTGTTATATGGAGTAGTATGAGGAGTCATAGGGAGGGGTATATGGAGCAGTAGGAGGAGTCATAGGGAGGGTTATATGGAGCAGTAGGAGGAGTTATAGGGAGGGGTATATGGAGCAGTAGGAGGAGTCATAGGGAGGGGTAAATTTTGCAGTAGGAGGAGTCATAGGGAGGGGTATATTGTTCAGTAGAAAGAGTTATAGGGAAGGTTATACAGAGAAATAAGAGGATCTATAAAGAGGGGTTGTATGGGGCAATAGGAGGAGGAGTCATATGAAAAGTGATATAATATCACAAAGAGCTGATTTTCTCTTTCCAGGTAGCGTCTCTCTGGAGCAGAAGATTTCTTCATACAGATCTGTGGGACAATTGAGGTTGGTACTGTGGGGCTCTACAGCCACATTGCTGATGATAGTGAGGCCCACAACACAGTTTACCCTTGAGATAGGAAAAAAGAATCCTGGAAATTGAGGAATACTGGGGGGTTGATAAAACCATGATCCCTGTGAGGAAAGTGGATTGCAGGGGCCTGTAAGCAGTAGTTTGTGGGGTTCGGTGAGGGGCAAGTTTAGGGACAAGGCCTCTTTTTTCTGCTGAATAATAAGGAAGCCCATGTCAGAGCCCATTACAACACTGGCTATGGAAACAATTGGCTCTCACCCAATCGGGTCACTATATGTTGATATGAACAATGTGTCTCCTTGTACGTAGAGCACCATCATTCCGAGTGTGTGGCCAACACACAGATCTGCGGGGCCCGATTCTGTGACCCCAGGGGGGAGCTTTACTGTGACTATGACTTTGGTGAGATTATTAGATATGTACAGATGTAACTGCTGATGTCGGACATAGTGAGCAGAGAGTAGTGTGTTCTGCGGTATGGATTCCATGTTTCTCTCAAGATTTGGGGGGCTGTAGGTCCAGCAACAAAGAATTTGGAACAGTAGAGTTTTCAGTCATTGTTACAGAACCTTTCAACTTTTGGAGAAACTCTAAAGCGTGGTTCTTGTGACCTGGTATTTAGGGATTAGCTCCTGGAGCAACAGGTCCATTATCGGTCCCTTCCCATAGTGTCTCTGTGTGTGGCTTAATCCATGTGTGGTAGATGCTGTATAAACCATTGCTCCTGTGTGCCCCCAGTGTAGTGCCCACATGCCACCCTACAATGAGTGTGACTAATTCCGTTCCCTTGCGGGTGACTGGATCAAGACTCTGATGTGAGATACTAAATAAGTTCCCTCAAGAACCTGCAGAGATGTCAGTAGGACCTTACCATTCTGCCTTTAGAACTTCATGTTTCCATTGGCATCATGGTGGCCCCAAGTTTTGGCCCTCAACCACTCTACATCAGCCTGTTCACTTTGTATCCCTCAGTTTCACTTCTTCCGCCCCAAGGAAAACTAGATAGTGCCCTTGTAGGTGCCCTGCGTTCAACGTTGCCCAGTGAGGAGCACAGAAGAACATATTTCTAACAGTAGGTTGTCTCTCTGGAGATGAGACATCAGAATTGGCTTCCACCTGTAACTAGTGATGGAATATTCCAATAAACCCATTGTCACCTTCCTCAGATCAGCTGCTTGTTTTTCCAGCCACTAGTTGCACCACTAGCCACGTACCTGTGCAGAAGAAGCTGAGTGCCTGTAGGTACCCACCTATTCATACCTACCTCTCTATAGAAACATGTATAACCCCAACATGTGCCAATAATAGTATCTCAAGGTTGAACTTAAATGTGGGTGGGTTTTATTTACCTTTGGTTATTATGTAAACCACCCCTCCCCCACTCCCAGCCGCGTATGTACGAACACTTTAGCCCCGAGTAAAAAGGGCCAAGCAGGGGCCACACGCACTTCTTATAAAACATTTAATAAAAGCAGTGGTACATTATCCGTCTCATTGAAATGTTGCATTATTGTACAAACACATAGAAACAGCCCTTGTGTGTAAAAAAATCTCTTGCCCCAAAAAGGGAACACTTAGCTGCTCCACAACTGGATTCTATAACACTGCTGTCCTGTGGGTACAATAGCCCCCCACGCTGCAATACAATAGGGAATGTCACCCTCTCACTGCAATTCTATAAGGAGTGTACCCCCCCCACGCTGCAATCCCAAGGAAATGTAACCCCCACACTGAAATCCTAAGGAAACAACCCCCATGCTGCAATCCCAGGGAGATGTAACCCCCACGCTGCAATCCCAAGGAAATGTAACCCCCACGCTGCAATCCCAAGGAAATGTAACCCCCACGCTGCAATCCCAGGGAGATGTAACCCCCACGCTGCAATCCCAAGGAAATGTAACCCCCACGCTGCAATCCCAAGGAAATGTAACCCCCACGCTGCAATCCCAGGGAGATGTAACCCCCACGCTGCAATCCCAAGGAAATGTAACCCCCACGCTGCAATCCCAAGGAAATGTAACCCCCATGCTGCAATCCCAGGGAGATGTAACCCCCCACACTGCAATCCCAAGGAAATGAAACTCCCACACTGCAATCCCAGGGGAATGTAATCCCCACATTGTAATCCCAAGGGACTGTAACCCCCACACTGCAATCCTGCTCCACATACACACACATCCATAGTGGTTAGAAAATGGCAATACCCTTATATTAAGGTTCTGCACCTTGAATACCTTCCCTATATCACTGTCCCTTATAGGAGGTGGGTCCTGGAGCCAATTCAGTGAATTATTCTAGGAGAAACTAAGGCAAACATGTCCCACCTTTCTGTATTTAGCTACACAGATTCACTGATTGTCTGATCTCATTTCTCTCTTTACTACTGGGTTGGAAAAGGCACCAAGGTCACCTCAGTGGTGATGTAAGTATTTTGCAGAGAGAGTTAGTGTAAATCTCAGAAATCCAGTTAGAAATGAAACTCACACATGAAAG
Source organism: Xenopus laevis (assembly GCF_017654675.1). Lineage (NCBI taxonomy): Eukaryota > Metazoa > Chordata > Amphibia > Anura > Pipidae > Xenopus > Xenopus laevis. The sequence continues at coordinate 455,639 of NC_054372.1, read as the reverse complement.
AAGATGCAAGTTGGCTGCCCTACTAGAAAAGAAGGGAAGTGTGGCTTGTGTTTGGCGAAGTGGCTGAAGTGTCTCTGCCCAACTAAAAAGCATATAGCGAGTGATCATCCATTCCTGGAAAAGGCTCAGTGGTGACTCCTCCGTTCTACAGTTCATACTGGTTTTTAATTTACATGGAGGTCTTCTATAGGACATGTCTTATTGATGTCTCCTCCGGTACACTAGCCATGAGTTTTCTAGTCCATACTGGTTTTGAATTTGCATGGAGGTCTTCTCCAGGACATGTCTTAGTGATGACTCCTCCAGTACACTAGCCATGAGTTTTCTGGTCCATACTGGTTTTGAATTTGCATGGTCTTCTCCAGGGCATGTCTTAGTGATGACTCCTCCAGTACACAAGCCATGAGTTTTCTGGTCCATACTGGTTTTGAATTTGCATGGAGGTATTCTCCAGGACATGTCTTAGTGGTGACTCCTCCAGTACACGAGCCATGAGTTCCCCTGTCTGCATGGAGGTCTATCCATAAAATGTTTTAATAGCAAAGCCTCCAGTCCATACTGGTACCAAGTGTCATAGAGTTCTGTTCTAGAATATATTGTAATATTTGCTCCACCATTTTCACTCAAGTGTCATGAAGTTCTGAGCACAGAGGTCCAGTCCATGAAATGTTTCAGTTGCAACTGCACAAGTAAACTAACCATGACTTCTCCAGTCTGTAGTGGAAATGGGTGTGCATGGAGGTCCATTCAAGAAACGCATTAGATGGTGAAGACTCCATGTGTATGATTCGTCTGTACAAGAACTGCTTGGAGATGTGGACATCATTCCAGCTAAATGTTGACTCCACCAATACACCAGCTTGAAGTCCTCCAGTCCACCAGTGGTGTATATATTTGAAAAACATTTCAGAAAATGTATTAATAGTGACTCCATCGGTATATAAGCTACAAGTACTTTAGTCTGTTTGTACTTTAGTCTTTAGTCGGGTGCTGAACCCAAAGTACAAAGACCAGCAGGGCTGTTAGTGTGATGCTCAGTCGGGTCACAAGTCAATATTTATCTCCAGGAAGAAGAGTCAACGGTATCATGAGCAAAGGCAGCTCCTAGGGTCTGATTGCATCACCAAACGTGGGTACAAGGCAGAACCCAAGTTGGGAGTCCAGAGGTCATTTAAGGCAAATCTTAAGGTATCAGGGCCAATAACCAATCAGTGGCACTAGAGAGGCCATTGCTTTAATAGATGCAGCACAGTAGGAAAGGAATACTCTACAAGCTTATGGTTAGAGCCACCAATATTTGATCTTTCCCCTCCCATCATCCTCTGTGAGGTAGAACATGCCCAGTCTATACTATCCTGCCATATATACAGTAATACTGGTGCAGGTTTTCTGCAGATACCTGAGCCAGGATGCTCCCTATACTACTGCTGAGTAGGATGCTGCTAAGGATTCCTACATCAATGAAGCTGGAACATGAAATAGTGCCAGGAATGTGCTGCTTTAGCTCATACTCAGCTCACAGAGAATGTACGAGGGACAACACATACGAATACCCCAACCAATCCAAACAGCAGGAACGGGAGACTCCACCTTCTTATAAGCCAATGCACTGGCCAAATGGATCTGAATCATATGGAACAAGCTTCTCTGCATGGTACTGTTCATCATGGCAAGCTGGGCCATACAATTCTGCTGAAGGACTGAGCATCCATATAAGCACTGTACTGCATGGCCGAGTATCTTACTATAGAGAATGAGCAAGTGGATAATCACTGTGCTGCTGTATATGATACAGATAAGTATTTAAAGGTTAGACGTTTACCAATATCCTGTGTAGGAGAATAAAATTACTCTGTTCCTGTAAGTAGTGGTGCAGAGTATATTTGCCCCGTATATAACAATGCTGCTGGTAATAATACTGTATTATATATGAATATACTGCGGTGCCGGTAATGTGCTGAAGGTGAGGGTCGGGTGAGTTCTGTATATAAATAAGGGATACACCACAGACCTCTCTGTGTGATACATGGGTGCTCACCCTACAGAAACACTGGACACACCTCAGTGAGTGTTCAAGATGACACGTCAGGAGTATGAGTGCTTGCTCACACTATATGGCAGTGCTGGATCTAATGTGCTGCAGTCATGTCCATACCTTTCACTATAGGAGTAAGAAAGGCAGGTAAGTGTCCCTCTCTCTATAATGTCAGTCACATTAATTCCTGTAAACATTAAAGTAGAAAGCCCAGTATGGGGAACATGGCGCAGCTGCTGGGATCTGAGCCTCACACGTTCACAACAGCACCATACCTGTCACCAAACCTACAAACTGTCATGGTCAACCCATGCAACTGTCACCCCCACCTACACTCTCTCTCATCATCAGCCTGTCACACTCTCCCTGTTCCCCTCACCTACTCTCATTCATCATCACCCTGTCCCAAGCGCCATCTTTCCATATAGTCGTAACCCTCTGAATGTTCATCCCCCAAATGGGCCTCTAATGTGTGAAGGAAGCGCCACATCACAGCACAAGGCAGGCTAAAAGGTAAGAGACTCGGTGAGCTCCAAAGATGGCTGCCACTTTCTATAGAGTAGCTCTTTAAAGCTGAAGCTGACATACAACTGGTACAATCAAATCCCCCAGGGGGTAGAAGGTTGGGGTTGAGGTAAGTACCGGTCCTCTTGCCACTATCTGAAGGCACAAAAGTGTAGGTTCAGGGCACTGGTGAAGAGGCTGAGGAGACCCAGAAGCACCATTTGCTTTTGCTGTTCTGCTTGCGAATAAGCTCCTCCTCTTTCTCGCGTTCCCGCTTACATCGCAGATAGCGGTCTTCCTCCTTAAGGTACCAAACGGGGGGCCATCGGTGACGCTCAAAGTGACTCTTATTCTCTGCAAACAGAAATGAGCCTATGGGTCAGACATCGCTATGCACATGTCACTAGGGGGAATATGGTGGCAGATTGGGCAGCGGGACTGGCACTGCAAGTTATAGAGAACTGGCACATAGAGACAAGGGCATACTCTTAACTGCCAGGAACACTCCCACCCACAAGGCAAAATGGCAGCTGTTCCCTGGCACAGAGCATTACCTGGGTTCATGTACTTCATCTCCCGAGGGAATTTGCGGCACACAGAGTTGTAGTTGGTGCAGATGTAGTGAAGGCACCAGTCAGCCAGCTGCTTGGCATTGTGGAGCTGAGGAGACAAGAGAAGTGTATGTCACTGCAGGACATGTCATATACACAAAGGAAACACGGGAACCCCTAGGACCTATATAGGGGTACAGAGGAACTTACAGTTTCACCCCAAGCCAAGCAGAGAAGTCTGACCTGTGCCATCTCCAGGTAATGCAGGACTTGCCCATCTATATCCTCCCCTTGTACGTAGGAGGCCAGGAGCTCATCCACCGCATGTTGCTCTAATGAGGGGAGAGCACGGTGTTAGATTTGTACTGTAATGTACAGGGGCAGATATTCTTCCATCGTGGGGCTTATATCAATGGGCTATTAGAACAGGTATATGATATAGGGCAGGGACTGTCTATCTCAATGTTGCACAGTAAGGCTGGAGGAAAGCAGGTCCATGCATGGCTGCCACTGAGTAGCCCTACTCCCTAACTGCTTTGGGCAGGACATACAGCACCTGCAAACGGGCCTGGAGGTAGGAGTAAGGGTAACGCCAATGGGCATTGCTAGTTCCTTAGCAGGTGGGTGCAGTGGTGGGCATACAAATATGTGGATTATTCCTTACCAGTCAGGGCTTGCAGGTGGGGGAGGCACAGACGGTTGGAAAGTACCAGAAGCTCCACAGAATCCAAGGCAGGTGCCAGGCAGAAATTGCCAAGGTACAAGTATTCCAGGACGGTATGAAGGCAGCTACATGAGGTGCCAGGAAGGGAGACCTGGATTAGACATGTAGACAATGAATATGTGTGGCCCCCCATCTGATTGGGGCCACAGCTAAAGAAGTATGTGGGTTCAGTGGTTGCAGCTGGCCAGTCTCTAAGTCTTGCACTGGCACTACTACCACTATTTGCACCAAGCCCTTTTTGCCCTATACAAGTAAGTGCTAAGAACCCACCATCACTTTGTAAAGGGTGAGTCACGATTGTGCCCTACCACAGGGAAGACTTAGACTGGTCAGCTCCCAAATACTGAAGAAGTAACCAACCCTGCCAACAACCCTGAACCCAACAGCACAGTTCAAATGGTCCTTTCTGGGATTCAGAATGTATTGACTAGTGGATGGATAATGGGCAAATTGAGGAGATGAACAAAGGAAGGAGATAAGGCTAGAAGTAGGATATAACAGACAGAGGGTTTGAGGATAGAGATAGAAGCTATATAAAATCATGGGCAGAGGGAGAAGGTAGCAGGCAGAAGAAGCAAATAGTGGTCAGGGATCTGTCTGAGATAGTAGACAGAAAGAGAAAATGAGGGCAGATGGCTGGAGTTTGAAGAACCAAAGAGATAGCAGGCAGGAGGAAGAGGAACTGGACAGAGATTGGTTGCAGATAATGGAACAAGGGATCAAATAATGAGCAGAAGAAGCACATAGTGGGTAGAGGTTGGTTGAAGATTATGGGAAGAAGGAGAAGATTGTGGGCAGAAGAAGCAGATAGTGGGCAGAGGGAGGTTAGAGACAATAGCAAGAGGATGGAGATCATGAGCAAAAGGAGCAGACAGTGGACAGAGGTTGGTTGGAGATAATAGGATTTAGAGGAGGTTGTGGACAGGAGGAGAAGATAGTAGGTAGAATTTTGTTGGAGATAATATGATGAGGGAGGAGATCGTGGGCAGAGTTATCTGGAGATAATAAGATGAGGAAGGATATTGTGAACAGGAGTAGAAGATACTGGATAGAGTTTGGATTGAGATAATAGGATGAGGGAAAAGATTGTGGACAGAAAGAGCAGGTAGAGGTTGGATATAAAAGAATGAGGGAGGATATTGTGGACAGAAGTAGCAGATAGTGGGTAAAAGTTGGTTAGAGATAATAGGATGAGGGAGGAGATCGTGGACAGAGTTTGGCTGGAGATAATAGGATGAGGCAGATGATAATGGATAGAAGAAGCAGATAGTGGGCTGCTTGGTTGGATAAAATATAATGAGAAAAGATATTGTGGACAGAAGGAGCAGATGGTGGGCAGAGGTCGTTTGGAGATACTTTGAGAAGGGAGATGATGGTGGGCAGAGGGCGGTAGGAGAGTATCACAAATAAGATATCATGCTGGTCTAAACATAAATGTAAATTTGGCAAAGTAGAACTAACCTCCTGGGCAAAGCTCTCCCGGAAGGAACCACAGAATAGAGCAACCATCCAGTCACAGTTTGCGATCAGTAAGGGCTTGTGGGCATGGACTGTCCCATCGTCTACTTTAAACAGAATATCTGACAAAGGTGTAAGATACCATGAGAAGTCATACAAAGGGCATGGGGGTGAGGGTCTACACAAACTGTAGTTCACAATGTGCCAATCTAAACATTGTGTCTCAGTCTACGGCCTTATGCATTTTCTGCCCAAGTGGTACTTAGTCATGTAGGTGGTAAGGAACTACCCGACCCCATCAATCCAGATTTCATCAATCACTGTTGTGACATCAGTAATGATGCATGTGGCTGTTATTACACATACATTTGCAAAGGCGCTGGGGTTTAGTTGGAGTTAAAACCCAACGTAACTATGTACATACAGTATATATGTGTGTGAGTAATTGAGAGTGCAGATGGGAGTACCTACCTGAGAAGACCCCCCTGCTGAGACATTCCTTAATGCGATTGGCTCTGCGCACATGGAAGGCTTTGGTAATCTCCTGGTTCATGAACCCTTCCTTGTTCATCAGGTTGGAAATCATCATGCGCAGGTCAAAGACCTCCAGCGCCTCGGCTATATTTGCCACCTGCATGAGATCGGCCCGGTTTTGATCCAAGTTGCCCGTATAGAGGTACTCCAACACCACTCTGAGTGGCTCTGTTTGGATCTGCTCCTCCATCTCCACCACTGTCATTAGTCTCTCCCTCTGGGTCAGAGGATCTTCTATCATGCCTACCCGCACACTGGTAAACCCTCTGCCCCACTCACTTAAGCTCCGCCCCCACCCCAAATGCATGCAACCTCCATTCCTACCCTTCCCAGGTACATGCTCAGGCCAGGAAGCCCTCCCAGCCAGTAAATTATTAGAGGTCTCTTGGTCCACCTCAAGGCTCATGCTCTGTTTATCTGCCTCAGTTGTCCTTTGAGGGTCCTCATAGTGAGTCCTGCTCCCGGCTCTCTTTGCTCCAAATGGGCTCAGCTCCAGAGAGAAGAGGTCATAGAATTTGGAGCAGGCAGTTGCCAGGTAGACCTTGTGTGCAAATACCCTCTGACCATCGTCGAGTTGGAACACCACATCGGCACAATGAGGGCTACGGAACAGGGCATCTGGACCCCGCCCTCTGCTCCCGGGGGTGTCCACCGTATTAAAGATGGGGGGTGGAGGCTTTGGGGGCAGGAAAGGGGCTTGAAGCAGAGGTCTCTGCACCTTTTTTAAATGGGACTTCCAAAACTGTAGGTGCCTCCTTGAGATGAGAGCAGCCCTGATGGCATTGTCAAACACGTCCTTGATGCCAAATTGTGCCACTACACTGGTCTCGTAATACGGGATCCCCAGCTCCTTTGCCACCTCATGCCCTGCTTCTGGGCAAAGGATATCACTTGGTTTGATTGGCCTGTAAATGAAGCACAAAAGGTTGAGCTCCCAGTAATAATTTTCTGTATTTTTCCTTATCCCAAAACGTGGCTACTCTCTACTTATCTACTTAGCAACTATCTGCTATCTATCTTGCTCCTAGAATACACCCTCGGGTACTGAGAGAGCTTAGTTCAGTTTTAGACCAGCCCCTATTTCTGATTTTCTCAGATTCACTTTCATCTGGTATGGTGCCTATGGATTGAAGTAAAGCTGATGTCATTCCAATATTTAAAAAGGGATTACGATCTCAGCCTGGCAATTATAGGCCAGTAAGTCTGACATGTGTGTGGGGGACAACTGCTTTGATGCTCTCCCCCCCATGAGCATCAAAGGAGTATCTGGGCACAATGCCTAGTCTGCCAATGCACATGCTGATGGGGTCCCAAGCACTAAACAGTTCTTACTTTGCCAGGGGGCGGCGGGCACGATTGACTGCGTCCAGATCAGCGTATCGCAGGTCCAACTGGCAGCCGACCAAAATAACTGGGGTGCGAGGGCAGAAGTGCTTGATCTCGGGGTACCACATGCTCTTGACATGGCGCAAGGAGTAGGGGTTGGCAGTGGAGAAACACAGCACTACCACATCTGACCTGCAGGGGGGCGCCAGAAAGAACGGCAAAGGGATGTGCAATATTAATCATGTCCCACATATCTCCATACACCCCACTCTCACGTTTTCTATTAGGGGGACAGTGACTAAGCCCCACCCATCATTTGGCCCAATAAAAACCAAATACCAAACCAATTAGCATATTTCACCATGTGGCACCTGCTGTTGTGCAGAACTAAAGTCTTATGTTTTGGAGTTCTGTACCACAATAATTGCCAATGTCCCCAAGGCCCTGAAGCAGTGATGATCTCCCCCCCCCCCCAAGATAACCCCCAGTTTCTTTCCTGCTGAATTCCAGCACAATCTCTGGGCTGCAGTCACTTATCTGATCTTAGGTACCACTCACAATATGTATCTGTGACAGGTGTGTCCTCATTCTCTGCGACTTCCCATAACAAATACCCTCAATATTGGCAATTGTACCCCTGGGTAAAAGCTACAAGGGATGTTCAGTCTCCTGATGATGCCACAATCCCACTGCAATGGATAATCGAAATATGTCTAAAGTGCAACACCCGAGATTCTCATTCTGTTCCTCTCAGCAGCTGGATCTCTAGACACGTTACTAGGTGGGCTCAGACCAATATGCTAATCTTTATATACATCTGTAGAGACGTTACTAGGTGGGCTCAGACTAAGGCTGCTCATCTCTATATACATGTGTAGAGACATTACTAGGTGGGCTCAGACTAAGGCTGCTCATCTCTATATACATGTGTAGAGATGTTACTAGGTGGGCTCAGACTAAGGCTACTAATCTCTATATACATCTGTAGAGACGTTACTAGGTGGGCTCAGACTAAGGCTGCTCATCTCTATATACATGTGTAGAGACGTTACTAGGTGGGCTCAGACTAAGGCTGCTCATCTCTATATACATGTGTAGAGACGTTACTAGGTGGGCTCAGACTAAGGCTACTAATCTCTATATACATGTGTAGAGACGTTACTAGGTGGGCTCAGACTAAGGCTACTAATCTCTATATACATCTGTAGAGACATTACTAGGTGGACTCAGACTAAGGCTACTCATCTCTATATACATGTGTAGAGTTACTAGGTGGGCCCACTGTTATCTAAATGGTTGTTCATCCTATTAGTCTCAACAGCCAGAAATGTCTGGAAGGGGCCAAGGCTGCTAATGGCACTGGATGGATATTCCAAGACTCATCCAGACTCAGTGAGCCAAACACACATTCACTTATATATATATATATATAAATAAACATGAACTGTACTTAGACACACAGATTTGTGCAGAAAGAACACAATCAGCACTGATACCTACATATAACACACACACAAAGACACGCACACATCTGTATGTAGTAAAAAAGTTGGAGCACGTTTCTATATTAACTTCCAGCTCGGAATAACAGCCCCCAACCCATCCCCCACCCAGAGAGGAAACTTCCCATATGGAGAGAGGGGGGTGGGATGATGTCACTGGCTGAGTAGCACATACAGCTGGGCCCTGGGCTGGGGGCACATTCCTCACATTAGCTGAGCCCTACTAACTGTCAGCCTGGCCCAGCTCACTCCCTCTCTCCTGCACTTCAGCAAAGAGTTAATCCTCAGAACCCATAAACTCACTGCCATGTACCCAACTGTACCCCCAGATCCACTGGTTTAATAGCACAGATACCCCCATAAATTCACTACTATGTACCCAACCTACTGCCAACTGTACCCCCAGATCCACTGGTTTAATAGCACAGATACCCCCATAAACTCACTGCCATGTACACAACTGTACCCCCAGATCCACTGGTTTAATAGCACAGATACCCCCATAAATTCACTGCTATGTACCCAACCTACTGCCAACTGTACCCCAAGATCCACTGGTTTAATAGCACAAATACCCCCATAAATTCCCTGCCGTATACCCAACATGCAGCCTACTGTGCCCCCAGATCCACTGGTTTAATAGCACAGATACCCCCATAAATTCCCTGCCATGTACCCAACGTGCAGCCTACTGTGCCATGAAAACTTATCTACAACCCCCCGAGATCCTTGTCAGTTAAGGACCCCCCAACACACCGCCATTTAATGTATAACTTGCATTGATATAATTTCTGCACAACCTGGTTTTCCAAGTAGGGGCCAGTGTTAGTCCAGCATGAGGGCCACTGCCTGGATACATGAAAACTGATAATTTTGCCCACTTTCGGCTCTTCATCTGATGAGATTTCCCATAATAAAAGAGGGGCAATGTCTGACCTGCCGTAAGCAAATCGCCGGTCCTTGTGGTGGTCTCCGAATGTGTCCCAAAGCCGAAGAGACACGCTGACTTCATCGACCACATCCCGAGAGCGTTCCAGGACCTGTGGAGAAGATGAAGGGTGAGAGATTCTCTAGGGAGAAGAAGGAGATTCAGTGGAGAGGCATTGTGGGAAATCTGTACCTAAGTGCCAGCTCTAGTAGAATTGGCAGTTGGCTGCACATAATAGTAACAGACTCATTGTCCCTATGGTGCAAGTAGGAAAGTGACTGTGCCTATAAGTGTCAGGCGTGAAGAGACTGCCATTGACATTATTGGTTGGTTTGAGAGCAGGACATGTTCCATTGTGCTCTGTGGGGCTACATGACTTTTGGGCAGGCTGAGCTTCTGAATATTCTCATTGGATGGTCTCTTACTATGGAAACTGGGCCCCACGGCGCCACCTACAAACAAAGACACGTGTGCAGCACCAGCAAGTATTCCCGGTATAGACCCTTATATTTGGGCTACTAATTAGGATGTTTGTGAGCCTGTGTCACTACGAGTACTTCCTGTTGCGAGCGAGTCGTGACCCAACACTTCCTGTTTCCTGTACATCACTAATCCTATCTACTGAACTCCACTCACTGTCAGAGCCACCCAAGCTCAGAACCTCTTCATAAGCTCCTCGTTGCCAAATTCTTCTCTCTCTCTGCACCAATGTTACACTCATGTGTCTAACGCCTTCACTTCTTGCCCGTCACTCACACTCACTCCAGCATCAGGCAAGCGTAGGGGCTGTTCCTGCTTAACTGTGCTTAGTACAGGGGAATATCTTCATGGTCATTGGAATAAAGGAATTGTGAGTCTAATAAAAACTGTGCACAAAAGACAACTCAATCAATAACTGATTCATGTGATATATATATATGAATATTGGTTGGGTGCTCCTACCTCTTGGCACATGCGGTACTGGTCAATGGCCCAGACGGTTGGCACATGGGTGGCAAGAAGCTGGTACTGAGTGAGTGTTGCATTGCAAGCCCTGGCACAGATAAGGCGAGTCTTGCCCACAGCATTATCTCCCACCACAACGCACTTAATGGTCTCAACATTCGGCCTCTCATAATCCAGATCAATATCCATCAAGCCGAACCTGTATAGAGAGGGAGAAACACGGACCATCATAATGTGCTGTACAGAAATAGGGTGAGTATTATTGTATAATGCAGCATCAGTAATACTCCCAACTGTACAGACATAGGGCGAGTATTACTGCATAATGCAGCGTCAGTAATACTCCCTACTGTACAGACATAGGGCGAGTATTACCGTATAATGCAGCGTCAGTAATACTCCCTACTTTACAGACATAGGGCGAGTATTACAGTCAGTGGTAGAAAAGCTTTTCGAAGGGTTAATAAAGGATAACATGAAAGATACTGGACTTTATAGCAAATCACAATACTACTAGTTTGTGCCAGCATGGTTTTATCTGTAATAGATCTTGCCAGACTAACTTAATTTCTTTTAATGAGAATGTAAGTAGAGACCTCGATTCTGGGATGGCAGTGGATGTGATTTACTTAGACTTTGCTAAAGCATTTGATATGTGTATAATGCAACATCAGTAATGCTTCCTACTGTACAGACATAGGGCGACTATTACTGTATAAAGCAGCCTCAGCAATGCTCCCTACTGTACAGACATAGGGTGAGTATTACTGTATATTGCAGCCTCGGTAATACTTTCTACTGTACATACATAGGGTGACAGCCTCGGTAATAATCCCTACTGTACAGACATAGGGTGAGTATTTCAGTATAATGCAGCCTCTTTATTACTCCCTACTGTACAGACAGAGGACGAGTATTACTATACAATGCAGCCTCAGTAATACTCCCTACTTTACAGACATAGGGCGAGTATTACCGTATAATGAAACCTCAGCAATGCTCCCTACTGTACAGACATAGGGCGAGTATTACTGTATAATGCAGCCTCAGTAATGCTTCTTACTGTACAGACATAGGGTATTACTGTATAATGCAGCCTCAGTAATACTCGCTACTGTACAAACATAGGGCAAGTATTACTGTATAATGCAGCCTCAGTAATGCTCCCTACTTTACAGACATAGGGTTAGTATTACAGTATAATGCAACCTCAGTAATGCTTCTTACTGTACAGACATAGGGCGAGTATTACTGTATAATGCAACCTCAGTAATGCTCCCTACTTTATAGACATAGTGCGAGTACAAGAGTATAATGAAACCTCAGTAATGCTCCCTACTGTACAGACATAGGACGAGTATTACAGTATAATGCAGCCTCGAATGCTCCCTACTGTACAGAGATAGGGCACGTATTACTGTATATTGCAGCCTCGGTAATACTCCCTACTGTACATACATAGGGTGAGTATCACTCCCTACTATACAGACATAGGGTGAGTATTTCAGCATAATGCAGCCTCGGTATTACTCCCTATTGTACAGACATAGGGCGAGTATTACAGTATAATGCAGCCTCAGTAACGCTCCCTACTGTACAGACATAGAGTATTAGTGTATAATACAGCTTCAGTAATGCTCCCTACTGTACAGACATAGAGTATTAGTGTATAATGCAGCCTCAATAACGCTCCCTACTGTACAGACATAGGGTATTACAGTATAATGCAGCCTCAGTAATGCTCCCTACTGTACAGAAATAGGGCAAGTATTACTGTATATTGCAGCCTCGGTAACCCTCCCTACTGTACATACATAGGGTGAGTATCACTCCCTACTATACAGACATAGGGTGAGTATTTCAGCATAATGCAACCTCGGTATTACTCCCTATTGCACAGACATAGGGCGAGTATTACTGTATAATGCAGCCTCAGTAATGCTCCCTACTGTACAGAGATAGGGCAAGTATTACTGTATATTGCAGCCTCGGTAATACTCCCTACTGTACATACATAGGGTGAGTATCACTCCCTACTATACAGACATAGGGTGAGTATTTCAGCATAATGCAGCCTCGGTATTACTCCCTATTGTACAGACATAGGGCAAGTATTACAGTAAAATGCAGCCTCAGTAATACTCCCTACTGTACAGACATAGGGTATTACTGTATAAAGCAGCCTCAGTAATGCTCCCTACTGTACATATATAGGGCGAATGTTACTGTCTAATGCAGCCTCGGTAATACTCCCTACTGTACAGACATAAGGCAAGTTTTACTGTATAATGCAGCCCCAGTAATGCTTCTTACTATAGAGACATAGGATGAGTATTACTGCATAATGCAGCCTCAGTAATGCTCCCTACTGTACAGACATAGGGTGAGTATTACTGTATAATGCATCCTCAGTAATACTCTCTACTGTACAGACAGAGGGCAAGAATTACAGTATAATGCAGCCTCAGTAATACTCCCTACTGTACAGACAAAGGGCAAGAATTACAGTATAATGCAGCCTCAATAATACTCCCTACTCTAAATACATAGGGCAAGTGTTACTGTATAACACAGCCTCAGTAATGCTCCCTACTGTACAGACATAGGGCGAGTATTACTGTATAGTGCAACCTCAGTAATACTCCCTACTGTACAGACATAGGGCGAGTTTTATAGTATAATGCAGCATCAGTAATGCTCCCTATTGTACAGAAATAGGGTGAGTATTACTGTATAATGCAGCCTCAGTAATACTCCCTACTGTACAGACATAGGGCGAGTATTACTGTATAATGCAGAATCAGTAATGCGCCCTATTGTACAGACATAGGTTGAGTATTACTGCATAATACAGCCTCAGTAATACTCCCTATTGTACAGACATAGGGCGAGTATTACTGTATAATGCAGAATCAGTAATGCGCCCTATTGTACAGACATAGGTTGAGTATTACTGCATAATACAGCCTCAGTAATACTCCCTATTGTACAGACATAGGGCGAGTATTACTGTATAATGCAGAATCAGTAATGCGCCCTATTGTACAGACATAGGTTGAGTATTACTGCATAATACAGCCTCAGTAATACTCCCTATTGTACAGACATAGGGCGAGTATTACTGCATAATGCAGCATCAGTAATACTCCCTACTGTACAGACATAGGGCGAGTATTACTGTATAATGCAGAATCAGTAATGCTCCTTATTGTACAGAAATAGGGTGAGTATTACTGTATAATGCAGCCTCAGTAATACTCCCTACTGTACAGACATAGGGTGAGTATTACTGTATAATGCAGCCTCAGCAATGCTCCCTACTGTACAGACACAAGGCGAGTATTAAGTACTGTAGCCATGTCCATATTCACATGAGACTTGGGAAACGACTCCCCACAGATAATAGTGGCAGTTGCACAGGAGGGACACCAGAGAGTAGTGTGAGTGTTACTCACCAGATATAATAGTAACATAAGGAATATAATCTGAGCTTTATTGTTATAACAAGGGGGAGGTAGCAGAGGGGAGTAACAGAGGGTGCTATACAGAGAGGGTACTCAGCACTGTATAAAGGTGGGAAAGTAAAAAAGAGGAGAATAGAGAAGAGTCACTGAAATGTCCCTTCTTACAAACAGGGGAATGACAGTTTGGAGGAAACACTGTAGGGGCCCCAGTTGTGCAGCACGAGGGAGGGGTGTAGGATTTGTCCTACATTGGATGGGGCAGGGAGAGCCCATGATGCGTTTGACCCCATTGTGCTTGTTATGTAACCAGCCAATCAGAATCAGGCAGTGTAAAAGATCAATAGAGCCAATCAGATGGAAGAGATAAAGTTGTCCCATCAGCAGGGAAGGATCAATAGGACGGGCCCTGGGGCAGGACAACAGGAGTCGCCGGGTAGGAGAAAGGGTCAGTGAGATAAACAGGACTGGCAGTCACAGGATAAAGCAAGGTGAGGCCGGTCACGTGTCTTATACAAGCCAATGAGACGCTGTTAAGTGACTTCCACTGTGGCCCCTAAGCACTCATGATGGGCCCCAGATCCTGTGAGGAGTAGGGACGTCCCTCTGTGTCCATTACCCACCGACTGGAGAGGTTCCTCTGTGCATGGGGGGCCCAACATAATCTCTGTGCCAACCAATCAGCTTCCAGAGCAGGGAGGTCCCACTGGGCATTGGCTTAGGAAACACAGTGCCCTCCAGTCACCCACCCCTGTCTCTAAAATGGTCTCTCCCCAACAGACTGATTGGCCAGTGGTGTATCTATACTGCTGCCACTGACTGACCTCCTTCTACTTCCACCAATGAGGAGCTTCCTTTTGTTCTTTCATGAGGCCACACCCCCAGTGCCAGTACCTGCTAGTTACCCCCTTACTACTCCCTGTGCCACCATCAGACTGTACCCCAATGACATTCTCTGTGCCCGTAGTGAGGTCCAACAGTTGCACAAATCTGCCCCTCACTTAGCACTACAGGAAGTAGTGGGGGCAGTTACAGGAAGTAGTGGGGGAAGTTAACAGGAAGTAGTGGGGGCAGTTAACAGGAAGTAGTGGGGGAAGTTAACCGGAAGTAGTGGGGGAAGTTAACAGGAAGTAGAGGAGCAGTTAACAGGAAGTAGTGGGGGGAGTTAACAGGAAGTAGTGGGGGGAGTTAACAGGAAGTAGTGGAGGCAGTTAACAGGAAGTAGGGAAGACAGTTAACAGGAAGTAGGGGGACAGTAACAGGAAGTAGGGGGACAGTAACAGGAAGTAGTGGGGACAGTTAACAGGAAGTAGTGGGGCAGTTAACAGGAAGTAGGGGGACAGTTAACAGGAAGTAGAGGGACAGTTAACAGGTAGTAGGGAAGACAGTTAACAGGAAGTAGTGGTGACAGTTAACAGGAAGTAGGGAAGACAGTTAACAGGAAGTAGGGGGACAGTAACAGGAAGTAGTGGGGACAGTTAACAGGAAGTAGTGGACAGTTAACAGGAAGTAGTGGACAGTTAACAGGAAGTAGGGGGACAGTTAACAGGAAGTAGTGGTGGCAGTTAACAGGAAGTAGTGGGGACAGTTAACAGGAAGTAGTGGACAGTTAACAGGAAGTAGTGGACAGTTAACAGGAAGTAGGGGGACAGTTAACAGGAAGTAGGGGGACAGTTAACAGGAAGTAGGGAAGACAGTTAACAGGAAGTAGTTGGGGCAGTTAACAGGAATTTTCCCCTCAGACGTGTCCCCGAGGCCGCTGCCCACCCTGTTGCGGTTCCTTCGTGTCCCTCTCTGGCTCAGGTCTCTCCGCTTCCTCCTGCGCATCCTCACACGGGAGTCACGGTTGAGCTGCTCTCTCCTCGGCTCCGAGCACAGGACCCCCGCAGCCTCTCACACACTGACAGCGTACAACAGCCGCGGCCCAACGACCCTTCCCCAAGTAGCCAATCAGAGCGCAGCTCCAGCGCCACAGGCACGCAGCTCCCAATCAGCTTAGCGGACGAATAACAAGTACCGCCCTCAAGCGAACACCGCGCCCCTACCTCTAGATATTAGCGGCCGTAAGGAGTCCGTCTCTCCGCCCCTTATAATACAACATCCAATGAAATGACTGGTAGACATGGGCTGCGTGTCCAGGATCAGTTAGGCTCCGCCCCGCGAAAGCTTTGCTTACAAACAAAGGAAAGAAAGTCACGCCCACTGCTCAAACACCGCCCCTCTATTTCTTGCGTCCCGCCCAAACACGCCTCATGTCACGTGTCGATATGGAAAACCCCGCCCATCAGGGAGCAGAAGCGAGAGCCACGTGTTATGTGATTTGTATTGGGGCTACAGGAAGTGGGGGAGGAGCAATATCATGGGGGAGGGGAGATGATAAAGTGCTGAGTGTGAGACACACGTGGTCTCTCTAACTCCTCCCTCAACTTTATCCACTATATTCCTCTGCCTACATCTCTGTGTATATGTATAACTGTATATATCTCTGTGTATAGATCTGTATATCTGTATAACTGTATATATATATATATCTCTACATCTCTGTGTATATAACTGTATAACTGTATATCTGTATAACTGTATATATCTCTCTACATCTCTGTGTATAGATCTGTATAACTGGATATCTCTCTCTACATCTCTGTGTATCTCTGTGTATATTTCTCTATATCTCTCTACAGCTCTGTGTATAGATCTATATATCTGTATAACTGTATATATCTCTACTGTATATATCTGTATATATGTCTGTCTGTATAACTGTGTATATATCTGTCTGAATCTGTTAGTGTATCTCTCTCGCTACATCTCGGTGTATATGTAACTATATATATCTGACTATCTCTGTATATATATATAACTGTCTGTATAACTGTATATATTTCTATATCTGTCTATATATCTCTATATATATCTGTCTAGATATCTCTCTATATTTGTATATACAGACTCCCATCCCCCGCCTTTCCCTCAGCACCCCACTACATCATACACCCTTTTTGTCTGTCACCGTGCTAGAGTGTAAGCTCATTGGGGCAGGGATAGGTTAGAGTGCAAGCTCATTGGGATAGTGATGGGTTGGAGTGTAAGCTGATAGGGATAGTAATGGGTTAGACTGTAAGCTCATAAGGGCAGGGATGGGTTAGAGCAGGGGATCCCAACCTTTTTTACCCGTGAGCCACATTGAAATGTAAAAGAGTTGGGGAGCAACACAAGAATGAAAAAGTTCCTGGGGTGCAAAATCAGGGCTGTGATTGGCTATTGGTGGCCCCTATGTGGACTGGCAGCCTACAAAAGGCTCAGTTTGGAAGTACAAACGGTTTTAATGCAACTAAAACTTGTCTCCAAGCCTGGATTTAACCCTTTCCCTGCCAGCTGATTTGTCAACATCTACTGCCAGACATTTTGTTCTCTTTCACTGGGGGCTCTTTTAGGAAAAAAATATATTGGTTTTTTTTTCACGACAACTTGAGCTTTCAAAATATGCTCGAATTTTGGTGTAATTGTAAATGAAAACCATCATGTTTCACATCAGTCACATCCATCAGAAACATCATTTATTTTATGTACAAGATCACAGCCGATGTGGAAAGTTCTGTGTCTCCTGAATGCGCCGATAGCAAATATATATTTATATATATATATTTAGTTTTCTGTCGATTTGTCACTTGTATAGATTCAAATCTGCAGTCAGTACAAATTGCCAAAGCAGCCTCCACAAAACAGACCTCATTTCAAGGTCAAACATTCCACTAAGAGTAGGTAAGTAAAACTACCCATTATTACAAAGAGCAGATTCTGGAGAATGAAACATGGGTGAATAGATCTATATACAGCAAACTGCCATCTTTCCTAAAGTTATCATTTTATATAGAAATTGGTCAATCAAAAAAAAACCCTCAAAGCTTCCAATCTACAGCATCATATCTTCTACACATAATTAGGTACAAATATAATACCCCCTGAATATGATTGCCAGGAGTCTTCTGAACGGTTTGATGCCCAATATGTATAGGTTTACCTAAACATGTGGTATATAGGGACCCCAAAATATAGGCACCCCATTTCAGCTATTAGTTCTGTCATTTCAGATACTATGAAATCAACACATTTACATTGTTTGGGGGCGGCAAAGCTTGAAAAAAGTATGTTCACCCCGGAAAACCATATATTTGCAGAAAGTACACATTCCCCCCAAATTGGGTATGCGGGTCTTTCTACTCCAAAGCACCAACCCGCAAACCTTTCTTAAATTTGGCAATTTTGGTGACATTTCCAAAAATCACCTCAAATCTTCCACCCTCAAGCATCGTATTTCCCACATACTATTAGGTATCAAGATAAATCACCCCAAATATGAAAGCTGGGGGTCCTCTTGTGAATACTTATTTGATGGCTTAAATTTACACTAATTTATAAACACTGCCAGTTTTATGTGGGATAAAAGGTACATAAAATTATGGTGACCCCTAAAAAACATAGATTTTTGTAAAGTACACATTCTGACGAATCTAAAATAGGTCATTATGTCTTTCTCCTCCAAACTACCACACTGCAAAGCTACACTAAAGGCAGAGGTTTTTATGGTATTTATTAAAATAAAATATTGCAATCGGCCACCTTTATCTCACCCAATTTCTTATATACAATTGTAAAACACCCTAAATATTGATGCCAAGGGGCAGATTTATCAAGGGTTGAATTTTGAAGTTAAAAATACTTCAAAAATTCGACCATCGAATTAAAATACTACGACTTCGAAAGCCGAAGTTTTTTTCATCGAATTTGGGGTTCCTGCTGTCGAAAGTAAAATCGAACGATTTTAGCAATCGATCGAAGGATTTTACTTCGACTTCCAAAAACGTTAAAAAACGCATTAGAAAGTCCCTATAGGCTAACATAGCACTTTGGCAGATTTAATTTGGCGAACTATTGAAGTCAACGTTTTTTTAAAGAGATAGTACTTCGATAATCGAATATTCTAACTATTTTACTTTGAATCGAATTCTAAGTAAATTCAAGTGGTAGTATCCTATTCAATGGTCGAAGTATCCCAAAAAATTACTTCGAATTTTTTTTACTTCGAAAATTCCCTCGAATTCACTTCGACCCTTGATAAATCTGCCCCAAGGGTCTACTGAACAGTTTGATGCTCAATATGCCTAGATAAACCAAAGCAGGTTGCATGTGCGGACCCCAAATAGAAATAGAGCATATAAAAATAATGCAATTGCCAACATTTATCTCACCCAATTTCTTACATACAATTGTAAAACACCATAAATATTGACGTCAAGGGTCTACTGAACAGTTTGATGCAAAATATGCATAGATATACCAAAGCAGCTGGCATGTGCGGACCCCAAATAAAGGATAAGAATTTTCTCTGCTGCCAATTCACATTCTGTGAACAAAGACCCCCACTGTATATTATTTGCCAGAAGACCCTCCATACAGCACAAAACCATATATTTTTGGAAAGTACACATTCTGATAAATCCAACAAAGATAAAGACGTCTTTCTACACCAAACTACCAAACTTACAGGTTTTTACAACATTTCTGAAAATCGCCTAAAAATGTTGCAGTTTGCTGCATTTATCTCACACAATGTTTTACTTACAAACAAAAATAACCCTAATTATGGACATCCGAGGTCTACTGAATAGTTTGATGCCCAAGCATAGGTTTACCAAAGTAAGTGGTATGTACGGACCCCAAATGAAAAACGTACATATGAATTTTCACGCTGGCCAACTCAATTGCTGAAAACAGAGCCCCAAATGTGTGTTATGTGCCGCAAGACCCCCAAACTGTAAAAAGACACCCAGAAAACCATATATTTTTGGAAAGCATTTATTCTGATGGATCAAACAAAGTAAAATACATCTTTGTATACCAAAGCACCAAACAGCAAAACTAAAGATACACCTACAATAATGCAGGGATAAAATGGCAATAAAACCACAAAATTGTGTAAATCAATGAAATAACAAAACAACAGTGTGATTAGTCGCCAAAATAGATTATCCAATTGTCACGCTGCCAAAATAAACCGTTTTTAGGGGTAAATAAAACCACAAAATGGTAAAATGAAAAAGTAAAAAAAAAAAAAACCTTTGTGAGTTTTTTGTGTTTACATATGTGTACACTTCTAAAAGTTGTGCGACAGTGTGTAAGTGTCTATGTGAGTGTATATAAGTGTGAAAATAAAAAATGCAAAAAAAGTCTTTACTAAAAGCATTGTGTAAGAGTGTATAATGTATGTAAGTGTATAATGTATGTAAGTGTATAATGTATGTACGTGTGTAAGAGTGTATAATGTATGTAAGTGTGTAAGAGTGTATAATGTATGTAAGTGTATAATGTATATAAGTGTGTAAGTGTATAATGTATGTAAGTGTATAAGTGTGTAAGTGTATAATGTATGTAAGTGTGTAAGAGTGTATAATGTATGTAAGTGTATAATGTGTGTAAGTGTATAATGTATGTAAGTGTATAAGTGTGTAAGTGTATAATGTATGTAAGTGTGTAAGAGTGTATAATGTATGTAAGTGTATAATGTATATAAGTGTGTAAGTGTATAATGTATGTAAGTGTATAAGTGTGTAAGTGTATAATGTATGTAAGTGTGTAAGAGTGTATAATGTATGTAAGTGTATAATGTATATAAGTGTGTAAGTGTATAATGTATGTAAGTGTATAAGTGTGTAAGTGTATAATGTATGTACGTGTGTAAAAGTGTATAATGTATGTAAGTGTATAATGTATATAAGTGTGTAAGTGTATAATGTATGTAAGTGTATAAGTGTGTAAGTGTATAATGTATGTACGTGTGTAAAAGTGTATAATGTATGTAAGTGTGTAAGAGTGTATAATGTATGTAAGTGTATAATGTATATAAGTGTGTAAGTGTATAATGTATGTAAGTGTGTAAGAGTGTATAATGTATGTAAGTGTATAATGTATGTAAGTGTGTAAGAGTGTATAATGTATGTAAGTGTGTAAGAGTGTATAATGTATGTAAGTGTATAATGTATGTACGTGCGTAAGAGTGTATAATGTATGTAAGTGTATAAGTGTGTAAGAGTGTATAATGTATGTAAGTGTGTAAGAGTGTATAATGTATGTAAGTGTATAATGTATGTACGTGCGTAAGAGTGTATAATGTATGTAAGTGTATAATGTATGTAAGTGTGTAAGAGTGTATAATGTATGTAAGTGTATAATGTATGTACGTGCGTAAGAGTGTATAATGTATGTAAGTGTATAATGTATGTACGTGTGTAAGAGTGTATAATGTATATAAGTGTATAAGTGTGTAAGTAAGTGTAGGGCACTTACCGTTCCTGGAGCAGGAGGGACAATGTGGTGACTGGAGGGTTCCTGGAGCAGCTTTGTGCAGAGCAGTGAGATCTGCTGCGTCTCATTCTTTAGGTCAGCGATGAGACAATCCTGTCACAGGACCGACATAGTCCCCCAGCCTTGTTGCCCAAGGGGCTGTCGATGCTGCCAACTCTCTGCGGAGGAAGCTAAAGGCATCGATGCAGAGACATTGGCTGATTTGTGCAGCAGCCACATTGTACAGACTTGCCAGTCACAGGGATAAACAACAAGCACCTGAGGTCAGTGGGAGCAACAGCCAAGGGGTCAGAGAGCAGCATGTTGTTCATGAGCCTCTGCTTGGGGATTACTGGGTTAGAGTGTAAGCTCATTGGGACAGTGATGGGTTAGAGTGTAAGTTCTCTAGGATAGTGATGAGTTAAGAGTGTAAGCTCATAGGGACAGTGATTGCTTAGAGTGTAAGCTCATTGGGACAGAGTGTGCCAGGCTCTGCTGGGATTCGAGCCAGAGACCTTTGGGTTTTTGTCTCAATGTTTTAACCACTGGGCCAGGTGAGCAGCTTGCAGGGTTGTTCACTATATGTTACCTGGCCTTTGCAGCCCTAGCCCAGCAGCGACCTCTGTCTTGTACCTAAACTGTCTTATATCCAGTCCTCTTGCTATCCTGTACTCTCCTTCTGCTCCAGTCTCCTTCTGCTCCAGTCTCCTTCTGCTCCAGTCTCCTTCTGCACTCTATCCCCAGTTTGACCCACTCTACACTCGCACTGTCCCATCCAATCCACTCTGTTCCTGTCCTGACTCTTCGCCTCTTCACCCTGTTCCTGCCCTTTTTCCTGTCTGTGTCCCGTGGGTTCAGCCGGCTCTTGCCTAAATGACTCATCTCCCTCATCACCTCCATAGCACCCCCTACCTAACCTTGACAGAGTGTAAACTCATTGGGACACTGATTGCTTAGAATATAAGCTCATTGGGATATTGATGGGTTAGAGTGTAAGCTCATTGGGACAGTGATGGGTTAGAGTGTAAGCTCTAAAGGACAGTGATGGGTTAGAGGGTAAGCTCATAGGGACAGTGATGGGTTACAGTGTAAGCTCATTGGGATAGTCATGGGTTAGGGTGTTAAGCTGACCATAGATGCAAAGATCCGATTCGATTTTCGGATCATATGTGGAGTGTCTCGACATTTATCTTGCCATGCTGATTGGTTGTTCAGTCGATGGGACAGGTTAAACGATTTCTGTCGGCTGACGATCATATCTCTGCGTGACGATCTTCAGTGGGAGACTGTCACTGTCAGCTTTGTCAGACAAAAACTTTCCTACGATTGCTGTGGGGCAAAACCTCGGCTCATCTGTTCTTTACTGATTTGTTTGATCTGAATGGTTAGTGGCAGGTCGGGAGATGAGAACGTATCATTATTCGTCCGATATTGCAGGGAAATCTTTGCATCTATGACCAGCTTAAGTTCTCTAGGACAGTGAGGGGTTAGAGTGTAAGCTCTCTAGGACAGTGATAGGTTAGAGTGTGAGCTCTCTAAGACAGTGATGGGTTAGAGTGTAAGCTCGTTGGGACAGTGTTGGGCTAGAGTGTGAGCTCTCCAGGAGAGTGATGGGTAAAAGTGTAAGCTCATTGGGACAGTGAAGGGTAAGAGTGTAAGCTCATTGAGACAGTGATGGGTTAGAGTGTAAGCTTTCTAGGACAGTGATGGGTTAGAGTGTAAGCTTTCTAGGACAGTGATGGGTTAGAGTGTAAGCTCATTGGGACAGTGATGGGTTAGAGTGTAAGCTCTCCAGGACAGTGATGGGTAAAAGTGTAAGCTCATTGGGATATTGATGGGTTAGAGTGTAAGTGTTCTAGGACAGTGATGGATTAGAGTGTAAGCTTTCTAGGACAGTGATGGGTTAGAGTGTAAGCTTTCTTGGACAGTGATTGGTTAGAGCATGGGTCCCCAACCGTTTTTTGCATGTGAGCCACATTCAGAAGTAAAAAGAGTTGGGGAGTAACACAGGCATAAAAAAGTTCATGGAGGTGCCAAATAAAGGATACGATTGGCTATTCAGTTGCCCTACAGGAGGCTCTATTTGGCCATAAATCTGGTTTTTATGCAACCAAAACTTTCTGCCAGGAATGGAAAAATAAGCGCCTGTCCGAGATCACTGGGAGCAACATCCAAGAGGTTGGTGAGCAACACGGTGCTCATGAGCCACTGGTTGGGGGTCACTGGGTTAGAGTGTAAGCTTACTGGGACAGTGATGGTTTAGAGTGTAAGCTCACTGGAACTGTGATGGGTTAGAGTGTAAGCTCACTGGGACGGTGATGGGTTCAAGTGTAAGCTCATAGGGACAGTGATGGGTTAGACGCAGTGATCCCCAACCAGTAGCTCGTGAGCAACATGTTGCTCTCCAACCCCTTGGATGTTGCTCCCAGTGGCCTCAAAGCAGGTGATTATTTTTTAAATTCCTGGTTTGGTTGTATAAAAACCAGTTGTAATGCCAAACAGAGTCTCCTATAGGCTGTCAGTCCTCATAGGGGCTACCAAATAGCCAATAACAGTCCTTATTTGGCTACCCATGAACTATTTTCATGCTAGTGTTGCTCCCCACCTCCTTTTACTTCTGAATGTTGCTCACGGGTTCAAAAGGTTGGGGATCCCTGGATTAGAGTGTACGCTCATTGGCTCACCCCATGTCCCATGCACTGTCATTCCTGACTCCCTACCTGTTCCTGGGGTGAAAAAAAGTAGCCCAAAGACTTTAATGCATTTAGTTGGATTTTGTGCAAAGTGAAACGGATTCACCCATCACCATTAGTGGGTCTCCCCGGGGTTCAGTAATTGTGACAATGAGAAGTCGTTTATTAGTGAGGCCCCCGATACCCGTGTGAATTGTGCCGCAGACTCTGACAATTCAGTGATACAAGTAGTCAGTGTGAAGTTTAGAGACTCATCAGCAGGTAACTCTCAACATGTGTTATAGAACAGAGTGGTAGAAATATATGAACTGAATGTAACTATTGGTGACTTGAGAACAGTGGCACGACTAACACATTCCAACATGTATGTGACAAAATAGTGACAACAACATTTGACAATCCACACGTCAGTCTCTCTGGGTGGTTATTAGGGAGTTGAAGCTGTTGGAACCAATCACAGTGATGGAGCAATAGATTCCCTGTGTAGCTGGTGATAATAGTGAACATGAGGTGTAGTTCTAACCAGCGACCACAGGGGGGCAGCAAGCAGTTTCACACTGACATAATCCAGTACATGTACAGGCTGCACAGTACAGTACCATAGAGAACACAGTATAGTTCCATAGAGAACACAATATAGTTCCATAGAGAACACAGTATAGTACCATAGAGAACACAATATAGTTCCATAGAGAACACAGTATAGTACCATAGAGAACACAATATAGTTCCATAGAGAACACAGTACAGTACCATAGAGAACACAATATAGTTCCATAGAGAACACAGTATAGTACCATAGAGAACACAGTACAGTACCATAGAGAACACAGTATAGTACCATAGAGAACACAGTATAGTACCATAGAGAACACAATATAGTTCCATAGAGAACACAGTATAGTCCCACAGTCTCTCCTGAAGATGTGCCAAGCACAGGGTAGTTCAATGTGTGGGCACAGACTGATCACAGTCACATAGGGGGCTGGTAGTAGAAATGCCAGAGGGTGATATGGAGATGAAGACCAGGGGAAATGTAGCACTTTGCCTTTATTCTGCTTTCACACTGGGATGATGTGTGATTTATGGAGCAGCCCATTACTGACACTGACCTGAATAACCAACAGTTTCCCACTGTCACACTCTTATGAGTCTTCCTCAGTCTCTCTGTGCAACACTCCGCCCACTTCCTATCTCAGGTGATGTCACTTCCTGATTGTCTTTCCCCACCCCCATGGACAGCCTCTCACTGGCATTGGCCATTTGGACAGGGATGACAGTTCCTGACAGGCAATGACTAGGTTTTGTTGATTTCAGTGATCAGGTGATGCGACTCTGTCCATATAAACATCACACCAGGTATAGGGGAGATGCCCAATGTAAGGACCTTCTCTCAGTGCCAAGTATTGGGGAGATGCCCAATGTAAGGACCTTCTCTCAGTGCCAAGTATTGGGGAGATGCCCAATGTAAGGACCTTCTCTCAGTGCCAAGTATTGGGGAGATGCCCAATGTAAGGACCTTCTCTCAGTGCCAAGTATAGGGGAGATGCCCAATGTAGGGACCTTCTCTCAGTGCCAAGTATAGGGGAGATGCCTCTTGTAGGGACCTTCTATCAGTGCCAAGTATAGGGGAAATGCCACTTCTAGGGACCATCTCTCAGTGCCAAGTATAGGGGAAATGCCCCTTGTAGGGACCTTCTCTTTGTGCCAGGTATAGGGGAGATGCCCCTTGTAGGGACCTTCTCTCAGTGCCAAGTATAGGGGAGATGCCCCTTGTAGGTACATTCTCTTTGTGCCAGGTATAGGGGAGATGCCCAATGTAGGGACCTTCTCTTTGTGCCAAGTATAGGGGAGATGCCCTTTGTAGGGACCTTTTCTTTGTGCCAAGTATAGGGGAGATGCCCCTTGTAGGGACCTTCCCTTTGTGCCAGGTATAGGGGAGATGCCCAATGCAGGGACCTTCTCTCAGTGCCAAGTATAGGGGAGATGCCCCTTGTAGGGACTTTCTATCAGTGCCAAGTATAGGGGAAATGCCACTTCTAGGGACCATCTCTCAGTGCCAAGTATAGGGGAAATGCCCCTTGAAGGGACCTTCTCTTTGTGCCAGGTATAGGGGAGATGCCCCTTGTAGGGACCTTCTCTCAGTGCCAAGTATAGGGGAGATGCCCCTTGTAGGTACATTCTCTTTGTGCCAGGTATAGGGGAGATGCCCAATGTAGGGACCTTCTCTTTGTGCCAAGTATAGGGGAGATGCCCCTTGTAGGGACCTTTTCTTTGTGCCAGGTATAGGGGAGATACCCCTTGTAGGGACCTTCTCTCAGTGCCAAGTATAGATGCCCCTTGTAGGTACCTTCTCTCAGTGCCAAGTATAGGGGAGATGCCCCTTGTAGGGACCTTCTCTCAGTGCCAAGTATAGGGGAAATGCCACTTCTAGGGACCATCTCTCATTGCCAAGTATAGGGGAGATGCCCCTTGTAGGGACCTTCCCTTTGTGCCAGGTATAGGGGAGATGCCCCTTGTAGGGACCTTCTCTCAGTGCTAAGTATAGGGGAGATGCCCCTTGTAGGTACATTCTCTTTGTGCCAGGTATAGGGGAGAAGCCCAATGTAGGGACCTTCTCTTTGTGCCAAGTATAGGGGAGATGCCCCTTGTAGGGACCTTTTCTTTGTGCCAGGTATAGGGGAGATGCCCCTTGTAGGGACCTTCTCTCAGTGCCAAGTATAGATGCCCCTTGTAGGGACCTTATCTTTGTGCCAGGTATAGGGGAGATGCCCAATGTAGGGACCTTCTCTTTGTGCCAGGTATAGGGGAGATGCCCCTTGTAGGGACCTTCTCTTTGTGCCAGGTATAGGGGAGATGCCCAATGTAGGGACCTTCTCTTTGTGCCAGGTATAGGGGAAATGCCCCTTGTAGGGACCTTCTCTCAGTGCCAAGTATAGGGGAGATGCCCCTTGTATGGACCTTCTCTCAGTGCCAAGTATAGGGGAGATGCCCCTTGTAGGGACCTTCTCTTTGTGCCAGGTATAGGGGAGATGCCAATGTAGGGACCTTCTCTTTGTGCCAGGTATAGGGGAGATGCCCCTTGTAGGGACCTTCTCTCTGTGCTAAGTATAGGGGAGATGCCCCTTGTAGGGACCTTCTCTCAGTGCTAAGTATAGTGGAGATGCCCCTTGTAGGGACCTTCTCTTTGTGCCAGGTATAGGGGAGATGCCCAATGTAGGGACTTTCTCTTTGTGCCAGGTATAGGGGAGATGCCCCTTGTAGGGAACTTCTCTCTGTGCCAAGTAAAGGGGAGATGCCCCTTGTAGGGACCTTCTCTTTGTGCCAGGTATAGGGGAGATGCCCAATGTAGGGACCTTCTCTTTGTGCCAGGTATAGGGGAAATGCCCCTTGTAGGGACCTTCTCTCTGTGCCAAGTATAGGGGAGATGCCCCTTGTAGGGACCTTTTCTTTGTGTCAAGTATAGGCGAGATGCCCAATGTAGGGACCTTCTCTATGTCCCAAGTATAGGGGAGATGCCCCTTGTAGGGACCTTCTCTTTGTGCCACGTATAGGGGAGATGCCCAATGTAGGTACCTTCTCTCCGTTCCAGGTATAGGGGAGATGCCCCTTGTAGGGACCTTTTCTTTGTGCCAGGTATAGGGGAGATGCCCAATGCAGGGACCTTCTCTCCGTGCCAGGTATAGGGGAGATGCCCAATGTAGGGACCTTCTCTTTGTGTCAAGTATAGGGGAGATGCCCAATGTAGGGACCTTCTCTCTATGCCAGGTATAGGGAAAGATTTAGATAGATGTATCTTCTAACCTGTAGTATCTTGGTAGGACTCAGTTGCTCTTAGTCTTTGGTCAACGTCAGGTACAGGGAAGAACATTAGGCTTCACTTATGGGCACAAGATAAGAAATATCCTTGGCACACGCTAGCAAAGTCTTCACTAGAGGTACAAGAATTCTCATATAGATGGAACACATTGTGATTAATGGGAGCCCAGGGGGCAATGCAATCATTTAATCACCCAGTAGTCACTTTCCCCACATTTCCAAGGCACAATTCATAGTAGATATTCAGCCAATCAGCAGCTGTAGGGCTCAGTTAGATGCCCAGATATAGGGCTGAGTGCAGAGCTGTATGAGGGTTATAGTTCAGTGTGGGATGGAGGGAAGAGTTGAGAGGAAGAGGAGGAATAAACAGGCTCCAGCTCAAGAGGATTGAAGTGGAACGTGACATTCCCAGTTGTTCCCAGGGTGGGGGAGGAGAGGGGTAAGAATGAGACGTGAGTAGGAGCCACACACTGAGCTGTGAGTGAGTAATGAGTGGATTATGTGTGTGACTTGTCTCTATATGTCCTGGTTACACATTAAATCTCTGCTGCTGCTGCCGGGACAGGAAATACTAACCCCCCCCCCTCGCCTGCTTCTGGAATTTGTCTCTATATTTAACTCTGTCCCCCCCCCCCACATTACTCCATTGTCTCCTCTCTCATTCCTTTGGGACTGACATACACGCGGCACAACCCCTGTACTTGGTGCAATACTCACTGTTTTACTCACTGTTTTACTCACTGTTCTACTCACTGTTCTACTTACTGTTCTACTCACTGCTGTACTCACTGCTGTACTCTCTGTTGTACTCACTGCTGTACTCACTGTTGTACTCACTGCTGTACTCACTGTTGTACTCACTACTGTACTCACTGTTGTACTCACTGTTGTACTCACTGCTGTACTCACTGCTGTACTCACGGCTGTACTCACTGCTGTACTCACTGCTGTACTCACTGCTGTACTCAGTGTTGTACTCAGTGTTGTACTTACTGTTGTACTCACTGTTCCACTCACTTTTCTACTCACTGCTGTACTCACTGCTGTACTCACTGTTGTACTCACTGTTGTACTCACTGTTGTACTCACTGTTGTACTTACTGCTGTACTCACTGTTGTACTCACTGTTGTACTCACTGCTGTACTCACTGTTGTACTCACTGTTGTACTCACCTCATTCCACACCCTGTTGCCCCTGATAACCCCATTCACTGCCCCTTCCCAGGCTACAGAGTCAGCCCCAGTTGGGACAGTGCAGTTTCCGGGGGTGGGGGTTCCCCTAACTTATACCAGTACTATTGGCCGCACACATGGGGGCCCCATTATGTTACCCTCATCAGTCACCTGGGGCAGAACCAGTGAGAGGGTTTGGGGGATATTAGGGCGGGACTTGGGTGGGACTGGGGCCACACCCCCATGGACTGACTCTTCCTTTTTTTAATAAATTAGTTTATGTGTAAAGAAAAATAACACCACGTCAGTTTTCACTTTTAATTGGCAAAGTCTTTATTAAGAAATAACTTAGCGATTCTCTGCATGCTCTCCTCTTCAGAAACGGCGACAGGGCGACAATCCATTATGTGACGCTCCATTTCCCCCCCATGCCTTCTATAGGAGATATAGTCAGGTAGGAGAAATGGAGCACCGCACGATGGATGCAAACAGAGAATCCCTAAGTTATTTCTTAATAAAGACTTTGCCAATTAAAAGTGAAAACTGTCTTGGTGTTATTTTTCGTTAAAAAGAACTAAATTTTTCTTTCTTTTTTTTAATTTGTTACTGGTCTTTTAAGAGAAAACAGAGAGTGCTGGGGGGGCATGTAAGTTGTGGGGTCCCTGGTTGCACAAATATTGGGGTGTCAGTGTGTGGGACAGGGCACATGTGAGATACATCGGGTACAACTGGAAGTTGAGGGGGGTCACAATATGGAACTAAAAATCAGCCAAGGAAATGTTCCATGTGAGCCCTCCTGCCACCCCCAGCCCCCCCATTGTTCCTCCAGCCAGGACTCCTACCTACACCTAACTACATCTATCTACCTACCTACACTTACCTACCTCTATCTACCTACCTACAACTACCTACGCTTACCTACACCTTTCTACCTCTATCTACCTACCTACACCTACCTCTATATACCTACCTACACCTACCTATCTCTATCTACCTACCTACAACTACCTCTCTCTATCTACCTACCTCTACCCACCTCTATCTACCTACCTACCTACACCTTTTTACCTCTATCTATCTACCTACACCTACCTACCTCTCTCTATCTACCTACCTCCACCTACCTGTATCTAACTACCTACCTCTATCTACCTACCAACACCTACCTACACCTACCTACCTCTCTCTTTCTATCTACCTCTACCTACCTCTATATACTTACCTACACCTACCTACCCACCTACACCTTTCTACCTCTATCTACCTACCTACACATGCCTACCTACTTCTCTCTATCTACCTACTTCTATCTACCTACCTCTATGTACCTACACCACGTACCTACCTACACCTACCTCTTACTATCTCTCACACACACTCACACACACACACACAAACACACACACATTCACACACACTCACACTCTCACACACACTCACACTCTCACACACTCACTCACACACACTCATACTCTCTCACACACACACGCTCTCACACACACACTCACACCTTCACACATACAGTCACACACACTCACACACACTCACTCACACACACACCCTCACACTCTCACACCTACTCACACACACTCACTCACTCACACTCATTCACTCACACACACTCACACTCTCACACCTACTCACACACACTCACACACATACACACATAATACAAATACAGGGGTGACAGAGAGAGTCGGGGGCACCTTGAGAAAGAGAAAGTCAGGGAGGGTACAAAGTCCACTGAGGAAGAGGAAGGAGTCAGAGCTGAGAGGGGGGAGGAGGAGAGCCGGACCCAACTGCAGACTGAGAGAAGCGAGAGACACAGAGAGACAGAGAGAGAGACAGAGAGAGACAGAGAAAGAAAGAGACACAGAGAGACAGAGAGAGAGAGACACACACACAGACACACATAGAGAGACAGAGAGAGAGACACACATAGAGAGACAGAGAGACAGAGAGAGACAGAGAAAGAGGCAGTGAGAGAGAGAAAGAGACAGAAAGAAACAGAGAGAGACAGAGGGGAAGACACCATAGACCCCCCGCTGCCACAAGCAGGACCCCCACCCAAACTTTTCTACTGAATTTGCCTCCAGTTGCAGAAGCAAAGCCGTTGGATAAAGATGCCGACCCCCCCGGACTTGGAGTCGCACCACTTGTCTCTTGTCACTGCCCAACAGGACGTGCTGAGCCCCCGCAGCTCCACCGACTGGTCAGTGACCCGGGGGTCGGAGGGGGGAGGGGGGTCTGCCAAATGGTCTGTATAGGGGAGGGGCAGGGACTGGCCACTTTCATGGGGGTATCTGGGTTATTCTTCCCCTCCTGTGTGCCCCCCCATGTTATATTTCAGTGAACCCCCAGAATGATACACCCCCTTCTCTGTGTCCCCCAGAATGATGCACTTCTATGTCTCCTAATTGTCCCCTGAGTTACACTCTCTGTCCCCTCACAGTTATACCTCCCTCCTCTGTTTCCCCTTCTCTGTACCCCCCAGAGTCATACCCTTCCTTCTCTGTGCCCCTCCAATTTTCTATTCCTCCATTTTCACAGTGAGACCCCACAACTTATGTCCCTAAATATTCCCCCCCGCACACACTATGAAATACCCCAATCAATCCGTTGAGTAGAGAACCTAAACCACTAATCACTTTGCTTCCACTTAGTGAGTTTGCACTCTGGGGAGTGAGCTTCCCTCTCTATACACTCACTTAGTATAACAGCCAATTACACCCATCTCCTCTTACACCTACACACCCCTATATACCTATACATTCACATTTATACACACAATATTCAGCTAAATTGTATTTTCCTTACATCCTTATCGTTTACAGTAGGGGGTACATTATCCCTTATAATACATGAGTGATACTCAGAGTTCCCTGTATAACTCAGCCTGCAGCCTTGTGCCTTTATATGGTCACAGAACAACCCCTCAGTGACTTCTAATATCCTTATCATTTACAGTAGGGGGTACATTATCCCTTATAATACATGAGTGATACTCAGAGTTCCCTGTATAACTCAGCCTGCAGCCTTGTGCCTTTATATGGTCACAGAACAACCCCTCAGTGACTTCTAATATCCTTATCATTTACAGTAGGGGGTACATTATCCCTTATAATACATGAGTGATACTCAGAGTTCCCTGTATAACTCAGCCTGCAGCCTTGTGCCTTTATATGGTCACAGAACAACCCCTCAGTGACTTCTAATATCCTTATCATTTACAGTAGGGGGTACATTATCCCTTATAATACATGAGTGATACTCAGAGTTCCCTGTATAACTCAGCCTGCAGCCTTGTGCCTTTATATGGTCACAGAACAACCCCTCAGTGACTTCTAATATCCTTATCATTTACAGTAGGGGGTACATTATCCCTTATAATACATGAGTGATACTCAGAGTTCCCTGTATAACTCAGCCTGCAGCCTTGTGTCTTTATATGGTCACAGAACAACCCCTCAGTGACTTCTAATATCCTTATCATTTACAGTAGGGGTACATTATCCCTTATAATACATGAGTGATACTCAGAGTTCCCTGTATAACTCAGCCTGCAGCCTTGTGTCTTTATATGGTCACAAAACAACCCCTCAGTGACTTCTAATATCCTTATCATTTACAGTAGGGGTACATTATCCCTTATAATACATGAGTGATACTCAGAGTTCCCTGTATAACTCAGCCTGCAGCCTTGTGTCTTTATATGGTCACAAAACAACCCCTCAGTGACTTCTAATATCCTTATCATTTACAGTAGGGGGTACATTATCCCTTATAATACATGAGTGATACTCAGAGTTCCCTGTATAACTCAGCCTGTAGCCTTGTGTCTTTATATGGTCACAAAACAACCCCTCAGTGACTTCTAATATCCTTATCATTTACAGTAGGGGGTACATTATCCCTTATAATACATGAGTGATACTCAGAGTTCCCTGTATAACTCAGCCTGCAGCCTTGTGCCTTTATATGGTCACAGAACAACCCCTCAGTGACTTCTAATATCCTTATCATTTACAGTAGGGGGTACATTATCCCTTATAATACATGAGTGATACTCAGAGTTCCCTGTATAACTCAGCCTGCAGCCTTGTGTCTTTATATGGTCACAGAACAACCCCTCAGTGACTTCTAATATCCTTATCATTTACAGTAGGGGGTACATTATCCCTTATAATACATGAGTGATACTCAGAGTTCCCTGTATAACTCAGCCTGCAGCCTTGTGCCTTTATATGGTCACAGAACAACCCCTCAGTGACTTCTAATATCCTTATCATTTACAGTAGGGGGTACATTAACCCTTATAATACATGAGTGATACTCAGAGTTCCCTGTATAACTCAGCCTGCAGCCTTGTGTCTTTATATGGTCACAGAACAACCCCTCAGTGACTTCTAATATCCTTATCATATACAGTAGGGGGTACATTATCCCTGAGGGACATTGGGAGTGGTGTGGGGAGAGACATGAGGGGACACTTGGGGGTGGTGAGAACTGGGGAGAGACATGGTGATAGGAGGATTTGGGCTGTGATGGATTATGGGAAAGGGGTGAGAGCTCATGGGGGGTAAGGAAAGCCATTCTGACAGTTAATTAGGGGGAAGAAGTAGAAAAGGGTCGAGAGGAAATGGCCCAGTTATTGGGTTTGTTGGAGAGATTTGGGGGGGGGGGACAAAGACACGTAATTTACAGGAGCAGGTTATGAATTTCTTCTTTGGTTTCAGTCTGCTGTTTGGGTCAGAAGTTTCTGTTCCATAAATGTGTGAGAGAGTGGGAGGGGCTAGAGAGTAGGGAGTGTGAGTGAGGATAAAGTGCAAAGCTTTGTGGGTGAGTCGAGTGCAAAGTGACACACCTTGTAGATCTGGGGGAACCCAGAGATGTTCTCTCATTGATAGCAAACTAGTGGTTATTTATATTAGATACTCCAGCTGTCACTTCTAACTGCCAGTCTTGCCATTCTCATATGCTCCAGCTGTCACTTGTAAATGCCAGTTCTGACAATCAGATACTCCAGCTGATACTTCTAACTGCCAGTTCTGTCACTCCCAGATGATCCAGCTTTAACTTCTAACTGCCAGCTCCACCATTCTCAGATGCTCCAGCTTTAACTTCTAACTGCCAGCTCCACCATTCTCAGAAGCTCCAGCTTTAACTTCTAACTGCCAGCTCCACCATTCTCAGATGCTCCAGCTTTAACTTCTAACTGCCAGCTCCACCATTCTCAGATGCTCCAGCTTTAACTTCTAACTGCCAGCTCCACCATTCTCAGATGCTCCAGCTTTAACTTCTAACTGCCAGCTCCACCATTCTCAGATGCTCCAGCTTTAACTTCTAACTGCCAGCTCCACCATTCTCAGATGCTCCAGCTTTAACTTCTAACTGCCAGCTCCACCATTCTCAGATGCTCCAGCTTTAACTTCTAACTGCCAGCTCCACCATTCTCAGATGCTCCAGCTGGTACTTCTAACTGCCACCTCCACCATTCTCAGATGCTCCAGCTTTAACTTCTAACTGCCAGTTCTGCTAGTCTGAGATGCACCAGCTGTCAGCTCTTACTTAATGATAAAGACACACAGAGCTACTAGTAGCAGCTACTTTTAACGGCTACAAAATGGCAGAAAATCCCCTACCATAGACAATAGGGAGAATTGCCTCTGTAGAGTCACGTAGAGACAGTTATAAGTAAATTGTCAGCATTGTCTATTTTGTAGTTACTACTAGTAGCCCCGTGTGTCTTCACCTTAACTGACACTTTTAGTGTGGCCCTTCAAACAGGGGCCCATGTTCTATTCCGGCCAGTGTTTCTCCTCTGTCCCTTCAAGAATCCAGTGGGTTTTGTCCAGTTGAATAAAGACAGATGGGGGGAGAGGGACAGGGAGACATTGGCGGGAGCGAGGGCCGGTGCTGGGGCCCCTAGAGAAGAACTGTCAGCTTCCTCAGTGTTTCTGCCTGTGCTTAATTTAACTTTCCCTTTAGGGCTGTGTTTGCTTATGAGAAGCGCTGGGACCTGAAGCTGCTCGACTCTGGAGGTGAGTTACCCAAATATATTTCAATCTCCCCCCTGGCCCTATTACTGGGGGCAACTCTCTCACTTTCACTTGCCAGTAGGATGTGAGGAGGGTGTGGGTAGGGAGTAATGGGGGTGTTGGTAGTTATTAGGGAGGCTGTTACATACATAGTTACTTAGTTACATAGTTACACAGTTACATAGTTATATACAGTAGTTACACAGTTACACAGTTATATAGTTACACAGTTACATAGTTACACAGTTATATAGTTACATAGTTACACAGTTATATAGTTACACAGTTATATAGTTACACAGTTACACAGTTATATAGTTACACAGTTACACAGTTACACAGTTATATAGTTACATAGTTACATAGTTACACAGTTACATAGTTACATAGTTACACAGTTACACAGTTACATAGTTACACAGTTACACAGTTACACAGTTACATAGTTACACAGTTATATAGTTACATAGTTACATAGTTACACAGTTATATAGTTACATAGTTACACAGTTACACAGTTATATAGTTACACAGTTACACAGTTAGACAGTTACACAGTTACATAGTTACACAGTTATATAGTTACACAGTTACATAGTTACACAGTTATATAGTTACATAGTTACATAGTTATATAGTTACACAGTTACAAGTTACACAGTTATATAGTTACACAGTTACACAGTTATATAGTTACACAGTTACACAGTTACACAGTTATATAGTTACACAGTTACATAGTTACACAGTTATATAGTTACATAGTTACACAGTTATATAGTTACACAGTTACAAGTTACACAGTTATATAGTTACACAGTTACATAGTTACACAGTTATATAGTTACACAATTACACAGTTACACAGTTACATAGTTACACAGTTACATAGTTACACAGTTAGACAGTTACACAGTTACAAGTTATATAGTTACACAGTTACACAGTTACATAGTTACACAGTTACACAGTTATATAGTTACACAGTTACACAGTTACACAGTTATATAGTTACATAGTTACACAGTTACACAGTTACATAGTTACACAGTTACATAGTTACACAGTTACATAGTTACACAGTTACATAGTTATATAGTTACACAGTTACACAGTTACATAGTTACACAGTTAGACAGTTACACAGTTACATAGTTACATAGTTACACAGTTATATAGTTACACAGTTACATAGTTACACAGTTATATAGTTACATAGTTACACAGTTACACAGTTACACAGTTACACAGTTACACAGTTACATAGTTACACAGTTACATAGTTACATAGTTACATAGTTACACATAGTTAAATTGGGTTGAAAAAAGACAAAGTCCATCAAGTCCAACCCCTCCAAAGTAAAACCCAGCCCCATACACACACCCCTCCCTACTGTCACATAAATGATATATCCCCATATCTATACTAACTATAGAGTTTAGTATCACAATAGCCTTTGTATTATGTCTGTCCAAGAAATCATCCAAGTCCTTCTTATAGTCATTAACTGAATCATCACCCGGCAGTGCATTCCCCAACCTCACTGTCCTCACTGTGATGAACCCCCTACTCTGTTCCTTTAAATGAAACTTCTTTTCCTCTAGTCTGAAGGGGAGGCCTCTGGTACGTGATTCTCTTTATGGGTAAAAAGGTCCCCTGCTATTTGTCTATAATGTCCTCTAATGTACTTGTAAAGTCTAATCATGTCCCCTCACAAGCGCCTTTTTTCCCCCAGAGAAAACAACCCCAACCTTGTCAGTCTCCCCTCATAATTTAACTCTTCCCTCCCTCTAACCAGTTTAGTTGCACTTAGTCTCTGCACTCTCTCCAGCTCATTTATATCCCTCTTAAGGACTGGAGTCCAAAACTGAACTGCATACTCCAGATGAGGCCTCACCAGGGACCTATAAAGAGACACAATTATGTTTCATCCCTTGAGTTAATGCCCTTTTTTATACAAGAACTTTATTTGCTTTAGTAGCCACAGAATGACACTGCCCAGAATTAGACAACTTGTTATCTACAAAGACCTCAAGATCCTTCTCATTTAAGGAAACTCCCAACACACTGCCATTTAGTGTATAACTTGCATTTATATTATTTTTGCCAAAGTGCATAACCTGCATTTATCAACCCTGAACACTGAACCACAAACTTATATTATTATGATTTGCTATGAAGTCCAGTATCTTATCCTTTATTAACCCTTCAAAAAGCTTTCCTACTACTAACGTCAGACTAACTGGCCTATAGTTTTGAGGCTGAGAACGGGATCCCTTTTTGAATAGAGGCACCGCTTTAGCAATTCGCCAGTCTCTCTGCACCATGCTAGACTTTATTGAATCCTGAAAAATAAAGAGGTTTGGCAATCAAAGAGCTAAGCTCGCTAAGTACCCTGGGATGAATACCATCTGGCCCCGGACCTTTGTTAAAATGAACATGTTCTAGTCTCATGTGTGAACCATGCATCATTAGTTGTATTACAAGAATTGGGACTATTAAGAAGGAAACCTTCATTAATTTGTTACTCGTTTGTGTAGACAGACTAAAAAAATGAGTTCAGAATCTCTGCTTTTTTTATTCTCATCAACCAGCTGACCCCCCCCCCCTCTGATATTAAGAGTCCAACCTTTTCTAACATTTAAAACATAATTTTGGATTCTTTTTACTGCTTGCTGCAATATCCTTTTCTATAGCAATTTTAGCTTGCCTTATAGCTTCTTGGCATGATTTATTGGCCTCCTTGTACCTTATAAATGTTTTGGCTGTACCAGATAACTTGAAAGCCTTAAAAGCAGGTCTTTTCTTACCCACCTCAACACCAACACTTCTATTGAACCAAAAAGGTTTTGCTTTGCAACACCATAGCAACAACTTGGCCCAGCTGTGAAGCCGCTTGTATGTGTAAGAGTAACTGGGCTTCATACTCGACACTTATACCAGGTGGTTTATAACAAACACCAATGAGAATTCTCTTTGTTACCTTTTGCCCAGTCAAAATCTCTACCCAGAGGGATTCTACACCCTCACCAGTGGCAGCTATTGTTATTTCTTTAGCGCATGGCTTTAATTCAGGCTTTACATACAAACACTCCTCCACCCGCTATTTAATCCCTCTGTCCCTCCTAAAAAGGGTGTAACCATTTAAATTCACAATCCAGTCACATGTTTCATCCCACCAGGTTGATACCAATTATATCATAATGTTTAGAGCATGCAATTAATTCTGTGGGTAGGGAGTAATGGAGGTGTGGGTAATGAGTAATGAGGGTGTGGGTAGGAATTGGGGAGGTGGAGGTTGGGGGAGAAGAGAGTGTTAATAGGGTGTCACAAAACACACTGAGGAGCCCCCTTCCCATCTCTTATTGTATTAATGTGCCAATATCTGCCCCTCATTGTCCCCCTCTCTGTTGGTTGGCAGCTGGGGGGCTGGAGGAGCTCACTAAGAAGCTGAATGTTCAATCCATTCTCTATGGCCTGTGCCGAGTGTCAGATCCCAATAGCCAGAAGCAGCGGGTGATTCTCATACACTGGGTAAGTCCTCGTGACCTGTACTTACCTGACAAATAAATGGCCCACAAGCCAACTCACTGCTAATGCCACTCACTCAGCAGGTGCCACTAACCCATCAACTCTGTGGGGAGCCCCTGTCCTATAATATTCCCAGTTTAAGAGATTAATATAAAGTGGCCCCACCCACGGGTCCCAGGCAGCCAATCACCATTGAGTGAAATCTTCTCTTTTCCTTCCTTGCAGGTCGGTGAGAATGTGGGGGAGTCACAGAGAGAAATCAGCCGCGGGCACATTCCCGCCATCAGGAAATTCTTCCGGGTAATGTCTCCTGGCAAATAATGGGGAGGCTGAATTAGGGGGTGCCATAGACAGGAAAGATAAACCCCTTACTCCCAGGGCACAGAGGTACAGCCTGGTTTACTGGGAGCTCTTTTTAGTTGTGTGTGTGGCCCTGGGGCCCCCATATACCAGTGTACAGGATTCTTCCCATGATATGTGCATCAGAGCTGGGGGGCACATTGGGGTTCTTCCCTACAGCTTGGAACACTTGGCATGGGACCCTCAAACCACTTGTGCTTTTTCCCTTCCTAAACCCCCTTTTTCCTTCTACCTCTCATCCCTCCCTTCTCATTGCCCAACCCTATCCCACCCCATTCTTCCCTTATAGGGGCTTCACTCCTGGGCCCCAACTGCTCTGCAAGTGGAATTCTGGGGGGGTGCAATTCCAGTACTGACCCTCTTGTGTTCTGCTCAGGAGGCGTCTGTGTTCCTCTGTGCCCGGCGGCTGGAAGATCTCACTGCTGATGTGGTGGCACAGGCTCTGGGTCAGGAGGTGCCCCCGGGTGTAACATTCCCGAGACCCAGACACCCAGGCTCAAATGAACTGGTGGTGAGTAAAGCTCAGGGTGCAGCCCCTGCCTGTATGGGGGACACTGGCACTGCCCTTTGTGTCTATTAGTGGGGTCGGCACTACCCTATGTGTCTATTAGTGGGGTCGGCACTACCCTATGTGTCTATTAGTGGGGTTGGCACTACCCTATTTGTCTATTAGTGGTGTCAGCACTAACCTATGTGTCTATTAGTGAGGTTGGCACTACCATATGTGTCTAATAATGGGGTTGGCACTACCCTATATAACTATTAGTGGGGTTGGCACTACCCTATATACTATATATATTAGTGGGGTTGGCACTACCCTATATGTCTATTAGTGGGGTCAACACTACCCTATATGTCTATTAGTGGGGTCGACACTACCCTATGTGTCTATTAGTGGGGTCGACACTACCCTATATGTCTATTAGTGGGGTCGACACTACCCTATGTGTCTGTTAGTGTGGTTGGCACTTCTACTGACTCTTTTTTCTGTCCTGGCTGCCAGGGGACAAATTACAGGAAGACCAACCCAGCTATCGAGATGCGATTCAGCAAGCGGGAGGCATTCTGGCAGCGCTCGGAGGTGGGTACAAGAGGTTATACAATTAGAGACTATTATGTGATATTAATGGCCTTTGACCATGGCATTTCTTGTGTTTGGGCATGGAGTGGCATTTGTGCACTTTTCTTGCTTATGAGTAGAAATTGTTGTGTTGTGGAGCAGCTCTCACTGACCAACCTATTGGCTGAGGTTTGATGAGGTCAGGGGCTGATCACTAACCGCACTAACTCAGAATAATCATTCAGCAACTAGTTTACTATTCGTTTCTATTAGTTTTACTACATGTTAGAAACTGAAAAGCCAACATGCAGCCAATCACTCGGAGGCTTCTGAAGGATCAGAAGCTCCACTTGCTACATAGGGTATAGCTGAGGGGCTGCAACTGTTCCCATTAAATGCTCCAGCAGAGCAGGCCATTTTGTTTTTCTGACTGTCCAAAACCCCAGAAGTTTGGGAAACACCTCTTAGTTACAGTGATGGGAAGAAATAAGAAAGGTCTGAATGTGCAAGATGGGCAATGCCTTCCCAAATATTGGACAAATATTATATTGTGCACATTATTATATTCCATCCTAAATTGGTACTTAGGTTCCCCGTTGTAATGGGGCATTGGCTTACCTTCTGTAAGAGACAGTTATTGGATTACCTTCTCCAAGGGACAGTCATTGGATTACCCTCCATAAGAGACAGTTATTGGGTTACCTTCTCCAAGAGACAAGTAATTGGATTACCATCCCAAAGAGACAGTCATTGGATTAACTTCTCCAAGTAACAGTCATTGGATTATCTTCCCCATGAGAGTGTCGTTGGATTACCTCCCCCAAAGGATTGTCATTGGATCACCTTCCCAAAGAGACTGTCATTTGATTGCTCTCCCCCACTTGACTGTTAGTGGATTACTTTCCCTAAAACATGGTCATTGAATTTTCTTGCCCAAGGGACTGTCATCAGATTAAATTCAGATTAAATTCAAGAGACAGTCATTGGATTAATTTCTCCAAGGGACAGTCATTGGATTACCTTCTCCAACACATCGCCATTGGATTACCTTCTGTAAGAGACAGTAATTAGATTACCTTCTCCAAGTGATTGGATTACCGTCCCCAAGAGACAGTCATTGGATTACTGTCCTAAAGAGACAGTCATTGGATTACCTTCTCCAAGGGACAGTCATTGGATTACCTTCCATAAGAGACAGTAATTAGATTACCTTCTCCAAGTGATAGTCATTGGATTACCGTCCCAAAGAGACAGTCATTGGATTACCTTCTCCAAGGAACAGTCATTGGATTAATTCTCCAAGAAACTGTCATTGGATTACCTTCTCTAAATGGCAGTCATTGGATTAACTTCTCCAAGAAACTGTCATTGGATTACCCTCTCTAAGTGACAGTCATTGGATTGCCTTCTCCAAGGGACAGTCACTGTATTATCTTTTCCAAGTAACTGTCATTGGATTACCTTCCCCA
Source organism: Xenopus laevis (assembly GCF_017654675.1). Taxonomy (NCBI): domain Eukaryota; kingdom Metazoa; phylum Chordata; class Amphibia; order Anura; family Pipidae; genus Xenopus; species Xenopus laevis. The sequence goes on along the minus strand of NC_054372.1, from coordinate 414,186 downwards.
AGAGACAGTCCTTGGATTGGGACAGGCATAAAACTACCTCAGCCAAAGGACTGTCGTTGGATTAAATTACCCAAAGAATTGTCATTAGATTCAGTGTTGGACTGGGACACCAGGGGCCCACCAAAAAACTTTAGACCAGGGGCCCACCAAAAGTTTTTAGACCAGGGGCCCACCCTCTGTACTATTTTCTTCCTCTCCTCACTCAACCTCTATTCTCCTAATCTCTTTTCTTTACATACTATAATCTATTATTCCATCTATTTAGCCTCTTTGTTCTCATAGAAATAGGGAATGGCCATGAAATAGGCCAAATGTTTAGCAGCATGAGGGGCCACTCACACCTGGGCCCCCGGGAGTTTTCCTGATATCCTGGTGGGCCAGTACAACACTGATTAGATTGCCTTCCTCAAGGAATTTTACAGGGTACCCCAAGAGTGTAGACGGCACAGTGAGGCCCTAATTAATGAGCAATTTCAATATATATATTGTAGTAAATCAATTTACCAATATTTTGGCACCATTGTATTGTTGTGGGGCACTTCTTCTCATTTAACAACAGCGTCTTCCCACAGTCTGGCAGCACCCGACAGATAAAAAGATATGGCACAGGGTGCAGAGTCAGGAGCTCGGGCCTATCAGGATAGGAGAGGATAGGACTCACTTTCAAGTCTGAATGAATTAGGGACAGTTAGGGGGCAGAAGAGAGCTGTCTCATAGCACTTTGACCCCACAACTCTACATAGTAGTAACATAGTAAGTAAGGTTGAAAAAAGACACGTCCATCAAGTTCAACCTTTTAAGTTTTTTTAAGTGAATACATGGCTCATATATATCTGACAAGCAGTCTTTTTTGCAGTGGTTTTCACAGTAGTTTTCCTGTGTCCCTGCAGAAGGAGGAGGAGCGACGCAAGGAGAAGGAGAGGCAGCGGCTTCTAGAGGAGAAAATTGCTCTGGAGAAGCTGCGTGTGGAGAGAGAGAGACTGGAGGAGGAGCAACGAGAGCGCAGGATCCAAGAGAAAGAGAGACTGGTAGAAGAGCAGAGGTAGAGTCCTCAATTTGGCTTCTCCCCAACCTCAGACACAGTATATTTCTCCTCAGCTTCTTCTACCCCCATAATGTTCCATCATAAAGAAATATCTGCTGAGCATCATCTATTCCCATGTTCTCCCATACTTGTCAAATATCAGCTCAGCTTCATCTTTCCACTTGTTCTTCCATCCTAGGCAGATATCTATCCACATGCTCTCCCACTCAATGTTGATATCTGTTCAGCTTCATCTAGTCCCATGTTCTTCCACCCTTGTCAGATATCTGCTCAACTTCACATTTCCCCAAGTTCTCTCACTCTTGTCAGCTATCTGCTCAGCTTATCCCATGTGCTATTACCCCAGGCCTAGATCCACTAGATCATTTCCTATAAGCTCCCTTTTTTGTTCCACTTATATCCATTTCTGTCAGCATGTCCTACACTGTGCCGCTTAACCCTTTCTGTGTCAGATCAATGGTGAGTAACTCAAACCAGCTCATCCCTTTCCAGAAACCAACTTAGTCCATCTTGGTTTCACGCTTTCCTAAATCCCTTTTAGTACTTAGTAACTTCACCCCTTTCTGTAGCTTGGCTAAGAACCCCATATCTCCTCCCCTTTCTACTGCCCCTGCCCTATCTGACACTTGCCCTGCCCAAGGCTGTGCCAGGGCAGTCTCTGAATGGGACAGGCTCTGAGTGGGACAGTCTCTGAGTGTGACAGTCTCTGAATGGGACAGGCTCTGAATGGGACAGTCTCTGAGTGGGACAGTCTCTGAATGGAGGCGCTGTGTGTTTTTCAGGAAGGAGCAGGCACGTTTGGAAGTGGAGCAGCGCAAGAAGGAGAAAGATCGCTGGGTGAGTGGGGCCCTGGGTGGGGGGGGTTCCTGTAATGACATTTTGTTTGGAGCAGGTCATGGGATAATTCTCCTGAATCTCCGGCACAGATGCAGCAGCAGAAGGAGCATGAAGAAGAAATGAAAGGGAGGTTCAAGCGCAGTCAGTCCATTGAAATGGCAGCTGTAAGTGATTTGCCTCTTCCTTACTTGCCCTTAAAGGGACACTATCCCCAGGAAATGAAGCTTTAGTTCCCCCAGAAAAGAGCATGTTTCATTGTGTAAATGGGAGAGAAGTGATTTGCAAGTGGGTCTGCCTGTTTCTATACAGTCTTACTGGGAAAAGATCTGATGGGCCAATGATAATACTGAACTCTTGTATGACAAGCCTGCAGTCCAGTGCTTTCTATGTACAATAGTCATATTGTGTCTGTAATGTCTGACTCTGATCTTTCTCCACAAATATCTCTCAATGTCTCTTGTTTTCTCTGGTCTCTCACCTTTTATCTTCCTCGTCTGTTTCTCTCTTAAATATCAACACCCCCCCCCATTCCATGTTAATCAATCACTTTCTCTCCATTTCTTTTGTCCCCTTGCTTTTATTATTTTCACTTGTTTTCTCTTTCTCTTCCCCATTTTCAACTCCAGTAACCCAAGTCTTGCTGCTTGTTCTCCTGGGCTTCTGATTCCATGGCCTTTGGTTTCCTCTTCAAAGTCTCTCCTGTCTTGACCTACATGACCCATTCTCTTTGGGTTCTTCTAATGCAGGATTATTCCATGGCTTTTATACTTCTGTTCTCTATGGTAAAATATTTTTCCAATGTGGAGAAAATCCATCTAATCACTTATTGTATTTTCCTAAAGTATTCTCATGTGCAAAGAACTTTTGTCTAACTAACCACCCATTCTGTAACCCAACCTTTCAACTCAGTGACTACATGTTCTCTTTATCTAACGAACCCTCTCTTCAAAGTATTCTTTCTCTAATAACTCAATTCTCACGCCAACCACCCAACCCAATGACTATATGTTCCTTTTTCCAACCAGTCTCCCTCCATCTCCTTCTCCCTGTAATAACCCAACACTCACATCAGCCTCCCAACCCACTACCTCTATGTCCTCTTTGTCTAACCAACCCTCTCTTCATCTCCATTTTCTTGTTATAACCCAATACTAACACTAGCCTTCCAACCCACTAACTCAATGTCCTCTTTGTCTAACCAACCCTCTCTTCATCTCATTCTCCCTGAAATAACCCAATTCTAACACCAGCCTCCCAGCCCACTAACTCTATGTCCTCTTTGTCTAACCAACCCTCTCTTCATCTCATTCTTCCTGTAATAACCCAATACTAACACTAGCCTTCCAACCCACTACCTCTATGTCCTCTTTGTCTAACCAACCCTCTCTTCATCTCATTCTCCCTGTAATAACCCAATACTAACACTAGCCTCCCAACCCACTACCTCTATGTCCTCTTTGTCTAACCAACCCTCTCTTCATTTCATTCTTCCTGTAATAACCCAATACTAACACCAGCCTCCCAACCCACTACCTCTATGTCCTCTTTGTCTAACCAACCCTCTCTTCATCTCATTCTCCCTGAAATAACCCAAAACTAACACTAGCCTTCCAACCCACTAACTCTATGTCCTCTTTGTCTAACCAGTCCTATTTTTAGCTCATTCTGCCTTTAAGAACACAACACTCTCCCCAACCTCCTAACCCATTGATTCTATATTGTCTTTGTATAACCAACCTTCTCTTCATCTCGTTCTCCCTGTAATAACACCTAACCTAAAACTTAATTTGTACAGAATTACAATGTTTTGCCCCTCATAGCACCATTTTTAAGACTAGTACATCAGTGTTCCTCACATGACTCTGTGTCAAACAGGAGGCAGCAATGCTTGTTTCCCACCGCTTCATGCACCCTCGGGAGATTTTCCGGCAACAGGAGCGATCTGTGTCATGCTCTTACTCGCCCCCTACCACCCCAAGATCACCTTCTAACTCAGGCTCAGGTAAGTGACAGAGAGGATTGCATATATATCCAGTGTCTGATCCCTTCGATTACTACCCCGTACTCCTTTAAAGGGAAAGATACAGAGGGATATAATGAGCTCAGAACATAATATACAGTATTTGTGGTAAAACATCTAGGTAGGAGCTGCCAAATTATTTCCTTGGGTAATGTTGTTGTCTTTCTGGTATTAGGAGTCTATTTTCTCATCAAGTGGAATGTTCACCTTTTAGTTCCTCATATTTTATTTTGTGGAGGTTTATGAATTGTCTGTTTGTCCTGTCCTATGTGTCTTTGGTAAGAACTGGACAAGAGTTGAGTATAGATAGAGCTGCTAGAATGTTCTAGTTCTTATGATATTTCTGTCATTTTTCATTCACACAAATACCAGGTTGCTAAGGAACGTGGAGCTTCACAAAATATCCCTATCTTGAAACCAAAAAGTAGAACTGGAAAACAAAAAAATGAAATTGTTCAGAATGCACAGAAATAGTTCTTTTCCCTCCTTGCATGAAATTAATCCTCTTTGGGGCTTGTTTCTCTGCAGGGACTTTTCACCAACCAGCAATGAGGTACCAGCGCAGCTTGACAGAAACCATTGCATCCCCCCCGCCTAAGAGTCCAACTTTTTATCCAAGCACCCAAAAAAGAGACTCTCTGACCTTCAATGATGTACCCCAACCGTGCTCCCCTGCTTTCATCTTCTCTAAGGCTGCTCTACCTGTCACCTCCCCTAGACTGGGCACCTTGCCATCCTTCATACCACCACCAATTGCCACCACCCGAGTTGGACACTCTCCAACTAAACTAAGCTCCCCCCAAAATAGCCATAATAATAATAATACAGTCTCTCCAAAGACTGTTGCCCAAGATGTGTCAGTTAGAGCTGAATATGTAACTTTAGATCCCCCCATGCAGAATTCAGAAAATGACTCTCTGTCTCCTGATGGCCCACCCAAGGCAAATCAGTTGTCCATGCAAGGAGACATGGGAGCTACCTCCATTTCAGGTTTCTCAAAGGCAAAAGATACCTACAGGGCTGAGTTAGTACCCATTAAAGCCCCATTAGCACCAGATCAAAATATTTATGTTTCTCCAGATTTCTTAAAAGTTGACAAGAGATTTATTGAGGATTTGATTCTTCCAGAGACATCTAGTGAGGTCACTTTGTCTTCTGTCTCAGCTGCCTTGGAGACCTCAGTGCCCCCTGTTGTATCTGATACTGAGACTTCACCTGAGACCTCAGCTCTTCCTGTGGTGCTTCTACCTGAGACCTTAGATCTTCCTGTGGAACTTCTACCTGAGACCTTAGATCTTCCTGTGGTACCTGTGGTACTTCTGCCTGAGACCTCTGCTCTTCCTATTCCACTTGCCCCTGAAATTTCAGTGCTTCCTGTCCCGCCTGCTACTGAGACCTCAACTCTTTCAAATTCTGTTGAGACGTCCACTTCTTCTATCCAGCATGCTACCGAGACCACTATACCATGTTTTGTACCTGCTACTGACATCTTAACACCTGCTGTTTTACACACTGATGAGACCCCCATGCCTCCTGTATCATGTGATATTGAGACCCCCATGTCTTCCATCCCATGTGTTAATGAAAGCATTATGCCAACTGTCCCAGCTCTTTGGGAGCCTGCAGAGCCTGAAATTCCTCCCAGTACAGAGTCCACCCCCAAGTCAACTGACCATTGTACAAATGCCACTGTATCGGTTACAGCGCAGGCCACCAATAATGTTACAGGACAGACTGGTGGGATGACTTGTTGTCTTAGTGCAAACTCTACAGATTCCTTACTAACCTTTATTCCCCCAATTCCAGCTGAATTATCTTCCCCTGTCAACACAGAAGATGCATTAGTGCCAGAAACCCCTACTTCTGCTGTGCTCCTCACTTCCATCATTCAGTCTGTGTCCCCCCAACCATATTCTCCCTTTACTTTGGGTGAGAGCCCCTATATGTCACAGACCACTAACATAATGTCTATACCAGGGGCAAGTTCATTATGTGAAATCCATTCAGAGTCAGAGGTATCAGCCACTCACATCTCCAGTGTGGACCCTTCAAAAGACATCACTATAGCATCTAAATGTCCACTGGTAGGATCAGCTTTCTTTGATAGTGAGGTTCAAGCCACTGACACCTTCTGTATTTTTGAGGCTTCTCCCACTTGCACCTCACTCATGTCTGAAGCTCCTCCCACTGACACATCAATCATATCTGAAACTCCTCCTAACACCCTTGAAGCTCATCTCTTTGATGACTCACTCATGTCTGAAGTTCCTCCCACTGACACGTCAGTCTTATCTGAATCAACTTTAACTGAGAGATCAGAAATATGTGAGGCTTCTCCTACTGATATTCCACTTGAATATGAGGATCCACCCAATAATTTCTTTGATACATGTGAGACCCCTCTCACCATTCCTGTGTGTGATGATTTGACCACAATTTCCTCACCTTTATGTAGTGTTCCACTCTCTTACATGTCACCTGTATGTGAGCCTCCTGCCACTGATATCTCACCTGTATGTGAGCCTCCTGCCACTGATATCTCACCTGTATGTGAGCCTCCTGCCACTGATATCTCACCTGTATGTGAAGTTCCTCCAAATAATATCTCACCTGTATGTGAAGTTCCTTCCAATGATATCTCACCTGTATGTGAAGTTTCTCCCAATGATATCTCACCTGTGTGTGAAGTTCTTTCTATCGATATCTTACCTGTGTGTGAAGTTTCTTCCAATGGTAGTTCACCTGTGTGTGAAGTTCTTCCGAATGATATCTCACCTGTATGTGAAGTCCCTCCCAATGATATCTCACCTGTGTGTGAAGTTCCTTTCATTGATTTCTCACCTGTATTTGAAGTCCCTCCCAATGATATCTCAACTGTGTGTGAAGTCCCTCCCAATGATATCTCATCCATATGTGAAGTTCCTCCCAGCGGTATCTCACCTGTGTGTGAAGTTCCTTCTAACTATATCTTACCTGTATGTGAAGTTTCTTCCAATGATATCTCACCTGTGTGTGAAGTTCCTCCCAATGATATCTCACCTGCATGTGAAGTCCCTTCCAATGATATCTCACCTGTATGTGAAGTCCCTCCCAATGATATCTCACCTGTATGTGAAGTCCCTCCCAATGATATCTCACCTGTATGTGAAGTTTCCTCCAATGATATCTCAACTGTGTGTGAAGTTCCTTCCAATGAAATCTCATCTGAGTGTGAAGTTCCTTCCAATGATGTCCCACCTGTATGTGAAGTTCCTCCCAGTGATATCTCATCTGTGTGTGAAGTTCCTTCCAATGATATCTCACCTGTATGTGAAGTTCCTCCCAGTGATATCTCATCTGTGTGTGAAGTTCCTTCCAATGATATCTCACCTGTATGTGAAGTTCCTCCCAGTGATATCTCATCTGTGTGTGAAGTTCCTTCCAATGATATCTCACCTGTATGTGAAGTCCCTTCCAATGATATCTCACCTGTATGTGAAATTCCTCCCAATAATATCTCACCTGTGTGTGAAGTTTCTCCCAAAAATATCTCACTTGTATCTGAGGCTTCATCCATATCACCTGCATGTACAGCCCTACCCTTGGCCCTCTTACCTGCAGTGGAGGCTCTAGTCAGTTGCAAGGACAAGTCTCCTCAAACTTCCATCCATTGCACAGAATTGCAGGAAGATCCCAGTGCCCCCCTGTTTGCTATAGAACTGGCACCTTGCACAGATCTACAGACCCCACTCCACACGGACGTCACAGATTCTGCTACAGGTGAGTGCATAAAGGGGGAGGACATGTACATGTGTGGCATCAATGGGCTGTAATAGAGCAAGGATGGGGGGCATGGGGCAATTATAGGGGAGGGGCATGGTAACAAGGCAGGAAGGGGTACAGGGCAGTTGTATGGGAGGGGCCAGAAACAGAGCCAGGGAGAGGCACAGGCAGTTTTGTGGGGACATAGACCAGAAAGAGGTAAAGGACAGGTGAGACTGGTGGGGCAGAAATAGAATAATACCATCCCTGTGGGGTAGAGAAATAGTACAATATTTCTGATGAACTGAATGTGTTTATTCTCATAACAGAACCTGTGTTGGTACCAGAGCTGGATGTTTTGGCACAAAATTGGTAAGTTGGGATCTCTGATTTGTGTGGGTTTTTATTCTTGCGAAGTTCAACAGATCACCCTTGTTATTGCCACGGAATACAAGCTGCTACTTAAATATTAGAATTGTTCCGTGTTCTAAAGTGCCCAAATGTATAGCCCATACAGGTATAGTCCAGGTATAGCCCATACAGGTAGAGCCCATGCAGGTGTAGCCTATACAGGTATAGCCCATACAGGTATAGCCCATACAGGTATAGTCCAGGTATAGCCCATACAAGTATAGCCCATGCAGGTGTAGCCTATACAGGTATAGGCCATACAGGTATAGTCCAGGTATAGCCCATACAAATATAGTCCATAAAGGTATAGCTCATACAGGTATAGCCCATGCAGGTATAGCCCATACAGGTATAGCCCATACAAGTATAGCCCATGCAGGTGTAGCCTATACAGGTATAGCCCATACAGGTATAGTCCAGGTATAGCCCATACAAATATAGTCCATAAAGGTATAGCTCATACAGGTATAGCCCATGCAGGTATAGCCCATACAGGTATAGTCCAGGTATAGCCCATACAGGAATAGTCCAGGTATAGCCCATACAAGTATAGCCCATGCAGGTGTAGCCTATACAGGTATAGCCCATACAGGTATAGTCCAGGTATAGCCCATACAGGAATAGTCCAGGTATAGCCCATACAGGAATAGTCCAGGTATAGCCCATACAGGTATAGTCCAGGTATAGCCCATACAGGTATAGTCCATACAGGTATAGCCAATACAGGTATAGCCCATACAGGTATAGTCCAGGTATAGCCCATACAGGTAGTCTGCGTCAGCCAATGACAATTAGTTTGGGCCAAGCCATGGGCATCTTTACAGGGAGGCTTCTGTAGCTCAGACCCTCTATTTTATGTGTTGAATAAAAGTCTTGATTAAGCACCAAAAGTCACACTCTTAAAGGAATAGTTCACCTTTTTAGTGAATTTTTACTATGTTACAGAATAGCTTATTCTAAGCATCTTTCCATGGTCATAATTTTTTAATTTTATAGTTTTTGAATTATTTGCCTTCTTTTTCTGACTCTTCCAGCTTTCAAATAGGGGTTCACTGACCCCATCTAAAAACAGATGCTCTGTAAGGCTACACATTTATTGCTATGGCTACTTTTTATTGCTCATCTCTCATCTCCTATTTATATTCCAGTCTCTTATGCAAATCAGTGCATGGTTACTAGGGGAATTTGGAGCCTAGCAACCGAATGGCTGAAATTACAAACTGAAGAGCTGCTGAATAAAAAGCTAAATAAGTCAAAAACCACAAATAATAAAAAATGAAAACCAATTGCAAATTGTCTCAGAATATCCCTCTCTACATCATACTAACAGTTAATTTAAAGGTGAACTACCCCTTTAATGAAACAACTTTTTGGGGTTAGTCTTTGCTCATTAAATTAAATCACACACATTTGCTAAAAGTTCTGTGACATGAGAGATCACTAGATCCAGTGAAGCAGGGTCTCTGATTGGCCCCTCGACAAGCTGTGCTATGAAGTTGCCATACAGCACATTTATACACTTGTTCCCATTAACTGCCCCAGTGATACTGTTAGTCCAGCCAGTATGTGGGTAATTAAACTCTCCATTAATAAGACTTGACCCAAAATTCCAGATTTTCTATCTGCACCAGGAGCTGAACCTTACTCTTCACTGACATGATGGGATCTATAGTGACTCCTACAATTAGTTTATTAACACTCTGTGACAAGTCTGACCCAAAAGAATTCAGCCTCTTCCCTAGAACAACTTCTTTTATATTCATATCCGTTATACCCCTCCTCCTCCTTTTCTATTGCCACTGTCCCTTGGGGGTGGTTGTGCCTGTAGTATTAGTGTTAGCGCTCAGCAGAAGTAGTGTTAGCGCTCAGCAGCAGTAGTGTTAGTGCTCAGCAGCAGTAATGTTAGCGCTCAGCAGCAGTAGTGTTAGTGCTCAGCAGCAGTAATGTTAGCGCTCAGCAGCAGTAGTGTTAGTGCTCAGCAGCAGTAGTGTTAGTGCTCAGCAGCAGTAGTGTTAGCGCTCAGCAGCAGTAGTGTTAGTGCTCAGCAGCAGTAGTGTTAGTGCTCAGCAGCAGTAGTGTTAGTGCTCAGCAGCAGTAGTGTTAGCGCTCAGCAGCAGTAGTGTTAGTGCTCAGCATGGTGAGACGTGTGTATATAGTACATGGGATCCGCACTGGTGGCTGAACACATGGGATTGGGGTAGCAGACAGTATGAGTGGGGGTATGAGTGCTGAGCAAGGTGAGACGTGTGTATCATTGGAATTGATGTTGGTGAGAGGCACATTCGTTGGGCACTTGTGAGTGTGAGACTTGAGACAAGGAATAGGGACAATGCAGGAGAAATGGCCTCAGACACACACAGGAAATTGCTCCATTGTGTCCCCTCATTCCTACTTCCTGCAGCTCCGACCCCCCTATTTCGTGGTCAGCTCTTCCTGCCCCCGTGTCTGTGGGGGGTTGGGGTGCAGCACTGGGGAGAAATAAACAGAAGAACTACACGGGCTCTGTAAATAAAAGTGGCCCCTGGAATGTCTCCACAATATCCCCCTAACTGTCTCACAGCTTCACATGTGCCAGGAACTAGAGTTTGAGTTTTGGGGGGTTTAGCAATGGCCGACACGATGGGGAACCCACTGAATTGCTTGTATTTTTTCTTACAGAACCCGCCTGCCTCACGGGACTGCTGAGCTGGTAAGTCTGACCCCTGGGCCCAACCCTTCATGCCTGGACAGATGGACAAACTGACGTCACACAAACAGACAGGAGTCATAGCAATGGCACATGTGACATAGACATAGACATGTAGCGTGTAACTAGCGTGTAACTGCACATGGCATATGCCCTCAGTTACTTAAAGTAATAGTTCTGCTTGAAAAAGGACACAGACCCATCAGCCTTTTAGCTGTATCCTACCTACTTACTTACCTACCTACTTACTTACCTATCTACTTACTGACCTACCTACCTACTTACTTACCTACTTACCTACCTACTTACCTACCTACTTACCTACTTACTTACCTACCTATCTACCTACTTACCTATCTACTTCCCTACCTACCTACCTACTTACTTACTTACTTACCTACCTACCTACTTACCTACCTACTTACTTACCTACCTACCTACTTACTTACCTACCTACTTACCTACCTACCTACTTACTTACCTACCTACTTACTTACCTACTTACCTAACTACCTACTTACCTACCTACCTCCTCACTCATCGGAGAGATCTGGCCCACAAAACCTGTACATAAGCCAAACCTCTAATGTGCCCTGTCTGTTTCTCTCACAGGTTCTCACCCTGCTGGATTTGCCCCCCATGTTGCGGACATGAGACTCAGCACCACCGACATGCGCCCAAAACTGCACTTGATCGACCACTCGCCTTATTCATTCCCTCACCTACTGCCATACTATGTATTGTGTCTGTGTGTGATTAGCCAGCAGCACCCGCACTCTCCTTACCCACATCTACTCTCTGTCTATCCCTCATACTGTGCTCCCCACATGTACAGCCTTAGAATATCTCTCTGGATTCACCACCACTAACATAATGGCTGTTCCTGCTGAATTGTGCTTAGTACAGGGAATACCTATACTGCCATAGTTTTATGGGATCTCTCTGTACAGACTATGAGCAAACTTAGGGACTGTTCCTGCTGAATTGTGCTTAGTACAGGGAATACCTATGTACCATAGTTTTATGGGATCTCTCTGTACAGACTATGAGCAAACTTAGGGGACTGTTCCTGCTGAATTGTGCTTAGTACAGGGAATACCTATGTACCATAGTTTTATGGGATCTCTCTGTACAGACTATGAGCAAACTTAGGGGACTGTTCCTGCTGAATTGTGCTTAGTACAGGGAATACCTATGTACCATAGTTTTATGGGATCTCTCTGTACAGACTATGAGCAAATTTAGGGACTGTTCCTGCTGAATTGTGCTTAGTACAAGGAATACCTATGTACCATAGTTTTATGGGATCTCTCTGTACAGACTATGAGCAAACTTAGGGACTGTTCCTGCTGAATTGTGCTTAGTACAGGGAATACCTATGTACCATAGTTTTATGGGATCTCTCTGTACAGACTATGAGCAAACTTAGGGGACTGTTCCTGCTGAATTGTGCTTAGTACAGGGAATACCTATGTACCATAGTTTTATGGGATCTCTCTGTACAGACTATGAGCAAATTTAGGGACTGTTCCTGCTGAATTGTGCTTAGTACAGGGAATACCTATGTACCATAGTTTTATGGGATCTCTCTGTACAGACTATGAGCAAACTTAGGGACTGTTCCTGCTGAATTGTGCTTAGTACAGGGAATACCTATGTACCATAGTTTTATGGGATCTCTCTGTACAGACTATGTAGGGACTGTTCCTGCTGAATGACACCATACGTGGGTACTGCATTATGGGACACACTAATATAGGGTGGAGTAACTGGAGTATCACATATTGTGACCTGTCACTTGTGTATAATAGAAGTATAAAGCTGAATAAACACTATTACCCCACTGTGTGTGTAAGTGGTGACTTGTGAGGGATCCTATTGTTCCTGGAGCAGTAGTTGGACAAACTCCCACAATGCACCAGGCCAGTGTGTATCTACATGGCAGCTCCTTTCTCTGTTGCACAAAAGATCAGTGTGACAAGCAAAGTCCTGTGTTGTGTAAATCCTGCAGGTATCAGAGTCGTGCCAAGTCATTAACCCTTTGCTACACTCAATAGTGAGTGAAAGAGCAGCAGAAGTGTAAGTGAGTGACTTGTTGGTGTAGGAGGAGTGAGATACAGAGACTACGGGCTCCTCCCCCAGAGGAAGATGATGTCACAATGTGGGAATGTGGCACATGTGTTTGTCATTAGTATCCTCCCCCTGTGTAATATTAACCCTGCAGAGCCCAGGCCTGGTGCTGAGAAAACTAAACAATGTGACAGATGAGCCTGGAATTCCCTGCAGCCCCCCCCCCATACCAACAGCCCTGCACTTTGGCTCATTTATTACTGTCACTGAGCAAACCTCCCCCCAGCAACACATTTATACTCCGCCATTTTCCTTAAAGCAACATTAACATTATTGCCATAAAAAAACAAGGGAATCCCACACTTTCTCACATACAGGGGGTACAGCGCCTCTCAATCCACAATGTGCCCCCCCCCGAAACCATTGGGGGCTCTGATGAACTCATGTTGGGAATTTGCTTAGAAATTCTTTTTCATTATACTGAGAGCAATGGCATACGATTCCCTGTAAGCAGTTACCCCTGACATTAGTAACATAGTAACATTAGTAATATAGTAATATAGTAACAATGTAACATTCATGACATTAATAATATAGTAAAATAGTAACATTAGTAACATAATAACAAAGTAACATTAGTGATATTATTAATATAGACATTAGTATAAAGATTAGTAATATAGATATTACTAATACAGTAACATTGTAACAGTGGCATAGTAACATGTAATAGTAACATTAGTGACATTAATAATATAGTAACATTAGTAATATAGTAACATTAGGGACATTAGTGATATAGTAACATAGTAACATTAGTGACAATAGTAACATAATAACATTAGTGACATTAGTAACATAGTAAAACTAGTGACATTAGTAATGTAGTAACATAGTAACATTAGTAATATAGTGACATTAGTAACATAGTAACATTAGTAACATTAGTGATATAGTAACATTAGTAACATTAGGGACATTAGTAACATTAGTAACATAGTAACATTAGTAACATTAGTGATATAGTAACATTAGTAACATTAGGGGCATTAGTAACATAGTAACATTAGTAACATTAGTGACATAGTAACATTAGTGACATAGTAACATTAGTGACATTAGTAATATAGTAACATAGTACCATGATAACATTAGTGACATTAGTAATATAGTAACATAGTAAAATTAGTGACATTAGTAACATAGTAACATTTGTGACATAGTAACATTAGTGACATTAGTAATATAGTAACATAGTAACATTAGTGATATTAGTAATATAGTAACATAGTAACATTAGTGACAATAGTAACATAATTAGTAATATAGTAACATAGTAACATTAGTGACAATAGTAACATAATAACATTAGTGACATTAGTAATATGGTAACATTAGTAACATAGTAAAATTAGTGACATTAGTAATATAGTAACATAACATTAGTGACATTATTAATATAGTAACAAAGTAACATAGTAACATTAGTGACATAGTAACATTAGTGACATTACTAACATAGTAACATTAGTGACATTAGTAACATAGTAACATTAGTGACATAGTAACATTAGTGACATAGTAACATTAGTGACATTAGTAATGTAGTAACATAGTGACATTAGTGACAATAGTAACATAGTAGCATTAGTCACATTAGTAATATAGTAATATTAGTAACATAGTAAAATTAGTGACATTAGTAATATAGTAACATAGTAACATTAGACAATAGTTACATAGTAACATTAGTCACATTAGTAATATAGTAACATAGTAACATTAGTGACATTAGTAACATAGTAACATTAGTGAAATTAGTAATATAGTAACATATTAACATTAGTGACATTACTAATATAGTAACAAAGTAACATAGTAACATTAGTGACATTAGTAACATAGTAACATTAGTGACATTAGTAACATAGTAACATTAGTGACATTAGTAATATAGTTACATATTAACATTAGTGGCATTACTAATATAGTAACAAAGTAACATTAGTGACATTAGTAACATAGTAACATTCGTGACATTAGTAATATGGTAACAAAGTAACATAGTAACATTAGTAATATAGTAACATAGTAACATTAGTGACATTAGTAACATAATAACATTAGTGACATTAGTAACATAGTAAAACTAGTGACATTAGTAATGTAGTAACATAGTAACATTAGTAATATAGTGACATTAGTAACATAGTAACATTAGTAACATTAGTGATATAGTAACATTAGTAACATTAGGGGCATAAGTAACATAGTAACATTAGTGACATAGTAACATTAGTGACATTAGTAATATAGTAACATAGTACCATGATAACATTAGTGACATTAGTAATATAGTAACATAGTAAAATTAGTGACATTAGTAACATAGTAACATTTGTGACATAGTAACATTAGTGACATTAGTAATATAGTAACATAGTAACATTAGTGATATTAGTAATATAGTAACATAGTAACATTAGTGACAATAGTAACATAATTAGTAATATAGTAACATAGTAACATTAGTGACAATAGTAACATAATAACATTAGTGACATTAGTAATATGGTAACATTAGTAACATAGTAAAATTAGTGACATTAGTAATATAGTAACATAACATTAGTGACATTATTAATATAGTAACAAAGTAACATAGTAACATTAGTGACATAGTAACATTAGTGACATTACTAACATAGTAACATTAGTGACATTAGTAACATAGTAACATTAGTGACATAGTAACATTAGTGACATAGTAACATTAGTGACATTAGTAATGTAGTAACATAGTGACATTAGTGACAATAGTAACATAGTAGCATTAGTCACATTAGTAATATAGTAATATTAGTAACATAGTAAAATTAGTGACATTAGTAATATAGTAACATAGTAACATTAGACAATAGTTACATAGTAACATTAGTCACATTAGTAATATAGTAACATAGTAACATTAGTGACATTAGTAACATAGTAACATTAGTGAAATTAGTAATATAGTAACATATTAACATTAGTGACATTACTAATATAGTAACAAAGTAACATAGTGACATTAGTGACATTAGTAACATAGTAACATTAGTGACATTAGTAACATAGTAACATTAGTGACATTAGTAATATAGTTACATATTAACATTAGTGGCATTACTAATATAGTAACAAAGTAACATTAGTGACATTAGTAACATAGTAACATTCGTGACATTAGTAATATGGTAACAAAGTAACATAGTAACATTAGTAATATAGTAACATAGTAACATTAGTGACATTAGTAACATAATAACATTAGTGACATTAGTAACATTAGTAACATAGTAACATTAGTGACATTAGTAATATAGTAATATATTAACATTAGTGACATTAGTAATATAGTAACAAAGTAACATTAGTGACATTAGTAACATAATAACATTAGTGACATTAGTAACATTAGTAACATAGTAACATTAGTGACATTAGTAATATAGTAATATATTAACATTAGTGACATTAGTAATATAGTAACATAGTAACATTAGTGACATTAGTAACATAATAACATTAGTGACATTAGTAACATTAGTAACATAGTAACATTAGTGACATTAGTAATATAGTAATATATTAACATTAGTAACATTAGTAATATAGTAACATTAGTGACATTAGGGACATTAATAATATAGTAACATAGTAACATAGTAACATTAGTAACATTAGTAATATAGTAACAAAGTAACATAGTAACATTAGTGACATTAGTAACATTAGTAATATAGTAACATGAGTGACATTACTTACATTAATAATATAGTAACATAGTAACATAGTAACATTAGTAACATTAGTAATATAGTAACATAGTAACATTAGAAACATTAGTAATATAGTAACATAGTAACATTAGTAACATTAGTAACATACTAACATTAGTAACATAGTAACATTAGTGACATTAGTAATATAGTAACAAAGTAACATAGTAACATTAGTGACATTAGTTACATAGTTACATAGTTACATAGTTAAATTGGGTTGAAAAAAGATAAAGTCCATCAAGTCCAACCCCTCCAAATGAAAACTCAGCCCCATACACACACCCCTCCCTACTGTCACATAAATTCTATATACCCATATCTATACTAACTATAGAGTTTAGTATCACAATAGCCTTTGTATTATGTCTGTCCAAAAAATCATCCAAGTCCCTCTTATAGTCATTAACTGAATCATCACCCGGCAGTGCATTCCCCAACCTCACTGTCCTCACTGTGATGAACCCCCTACTCTGTTCCTTTAAATGAAACTTCTTTTCCTCTAGTCTGAAGGGGAGGCCTCTGGTACGTGATTCTCTTTATGGGTAAAAAGGTCCCCTGCTATTTGTCTAGAATGTCCTCTAACATAGTAAAATTAGTGACATTAGTAATATAGTAACAAAGTAACATTAGTGACATTAGTGACATTTTTATTTTATATATTTATTTTTATTTTTTCCTGTTTTGATCTGTAACTGGGATAATGAGCGCTAACATGATTGAAGGTCTGACTCAGTGCACAGTCTGCCATATGGATGTAGATTTGGAACAAGAGATCCACAATACTTACCTCTGTGGTGGTTGTGAGCAAATTGCCACTTTGGAGGCTCACGTTAGAGTCACCAGAGCAACAAATTGCAACACTGCGGTCAATTGACAATCTTGAAAGGAGTCTTTTGCTCACTGAGCAGGACCTAGCGGGGTCACATAGTTTGGGGGGAACAGAACAGCAGCAGGATATTGAGGCAGCTAGCTGGGTGACAGTTAGAAAATCTAAGGTGGGCAAAAGGAAAATGGAGGCTGATCCGGAGATTATACATCGCAACAAATTTGCCAGATTGTGTTAAAATGATGGGAGTATGAACTCTGGATTGGCAATTTTAGATGGGGCTGATCTCTCTAACAGTCGGGAGACCACTTTCTCTAGTAGTGGTGGGGGGGAGAGTAGAGTCAGGCCTAAGCACATTGTGGTTGTAGGGGATTCAGTTATTAGGAAAGTGGATAGGGTAATTTGTCGTCCGGATCGCTACAACCGAACAGTTTGCTGTCTTCCTGGTGCCAGGGTTCAGCATGTGGTTGATTGGATAGACAAATTGTTGGGTGGGGCTGGGCATGACCCAACTGTCTTAGTGCATATTGGTACTAATGACAAAATAAATGGTAGATGGAAGACCTTAAAGAATGATTTCAGGGATCTAGGCTCTAAGATCAAGGAAAGGTCTTCCAATGTCATCTTTTCTGAAATTTTGCCTGTGCCACATGCAAGTTTAGGAAAACAGCGGGAGTTTAGGGAGCTAAATGTGTGGCTCAAGTCTTGGTGCAGGAAGGAAGGGTTTGGTTTCCTAGAGCACTGGGCTGATTTTTCCTTGGGGTACAACCTATACAGCTGTGATGGTTTGCACCTCAATGGAAGGGGGTCCGCGGTGCTAGGGGAAAGAATGACTAAGAGGTTGGAGGAGTGTTTAAACTAGGCAAGGGGGGGGTGAGATAAGGAATTATGGGGAAGCTAGGGTAGACGGGGCAGTGGGGTTAGTAAGGGGTCATGGGGGAGGAGTGAGGGGGGCATACAGTTTACCAGCTAAGGAGGTCCCTCTGTTACAAGGAAAACAGAATAATACTAACTTAACGTATAATTCTTCACTAAGTAATGCAAATTTCAAAAGTAAAAGTAGTAACCTTCGCTGTATGCTGCAAATGCACGGAGTTTGTCAGGTAAAATGGGAGACCTGGAATTAATTGCTCTAAACATTATGATATAATTGGTATCACTGAGACCTGGTGGGATGAAACATGTGACTGGATTGGGAATTTAAATGGTTACACCCTTTTTAGGAGGGACAGAGGGATTAAATAGCGGGTGGAGGAGTGTTTGTATGTAAAGCCTGAATTAAAGCCATGCGCTAAAGAAATAACAATAGCTGCCACTGGTGAGGGTGTAGAATCCCTCTGGGTAGAGATTTTGACTGGGCAAAAGGTAACAAAGAGAATTCTCATTGGTGTATGTTATAAACCACCTGGTATAAGTGTCGAGTATGAAGCCCAGTTACTCTTACACATACAAGCGGCTAGGGATGTAGCGAACCGCCGATAATGTGTTCGCGAACGCCGTTCGCGAACACCGGCAAAAAATACGAACAGTTCGCGAACAGTTCGCGAACTTCGAACATCCGAAAATCGTTCGATTCGAACGATCGAAGGATTTTAATCGTTCGATCGAACGATTTTCATTCGAATCGAACGATCGAAGCCATTCGATCGAATGATTTCATTCAATCCAATGGCTTCGATCGTTCGATTCGAACGAAAATCCTTCGATTTTAGCGATCGAATGGTCGAACGATTTTGACGCGAACGCCTATTGGCGAACGTCGCGCGACGTTCGCGAACTTGCGGCGGGCGCGAACAGCCGATGTTCGCGCGAACAAGTTCGCCGGCGAACAGTCCGCGACATCCCTACAAGCGGCTTCACAGCTGGGTCAAGTTGTTGCTATGGGTGACTTCAATTATCCAGACATTGACTGGGGTAATGGGGTTGCTAAGACACAAAAAGCTAGTAGGTTTGTAAATATGCTGAATGACAACTTTTTATTCCAGCTCGTTCAAGAACCTACTAGGAATAACTCTCTTTTGGACCTGTAATAACTAATAATACTGAACTCATCTCTAACATTTGTGTGGGTGAGGGGCATTTAGGGAATAGTGATCATAACATGGTCTCCTTTGAGATTCTGTTGCAGAAGCAATTCTATAAGGGACGAACTAAAACACTACATTTCAGACGTACAAACTGTGACAGTATAAGGGCATCTCTGTGACATATTAAGTGGGAAATGCTTTTCACAGGGTTAAACACAGAACAAAAATGGGAAGTCTTTATAATAAATCTACTTGTCAGTATATTCCCCTTGTAAGCAAGGAACGTCGTTGCAAAGCAAAACCTTTTTGGTTCAATAGAAGCGTTGGTGTTGAGGTGGGTAAGAAAAGACCTGCTTTTAAGGCTTTCAAGTTAGCTGGTAAAGCCGAAACATTTATAGGGTACAAGGAGGCCAATAAATCATGCAAAGAAGCTATAAGGCAAGCTAAAATTGATATAGAAAAGGATATTGCAGCTAGCAGTAAAAAAAATCCAAAATTATTTTTTAAATATGTTAATAGTAAAAAAATGAAGCAGGAAGGGGTGGGACCCTTACTATCAGAGGGGGGTCAGCTGGTTGATGAAAACAAAATAAAAGCGCAGATTCTGAACTCGTATTTTTCATCTGTCTACACAAATGAGGAACCAGTAAGTGAAGGTTTCCTTCTTAACACTCCCAATTCTAGTAATACAACTAATGATGCATGGTTCACACATGAAGAAATTCAAAAGAGACTTGAACATGTTAAGATTAACAAAGGTCCAGGGCCAGATGGTATTCATCCCAGGGTAATTAGCGAGCTTAGTTCTGTGATTGCCAAACCTCTTTACTTAATTTTTCAGGATTCATTGAGATCTGGCATTGTGCCGAGAGACTGGCGAATTGCTAATGTGGTGCCTCTATTCAAAAAAGAATCCCGTTCTCAGCCTCAAAACTATAGGCCAGTTAGTCTGACGTCAGTATTAGGAAAGCTTTTCGAAGGGTTAATAAAGGATAAGATACTGGACTTCATAGCAAATCATAATACTATGAGTTTGTGCCAGCATGGTTTTATGCATAATAGATCTTGCCAGACTAACTTAATTTCTTTTTACGAGAAGGTAAGTAGAGACCTCGATTCTGGGATGGCAGTGGATGTGGTTTACTTAGACTTTGCTAAAGCATTTGATACAGTGCCACACAGAAGGTTACTGGTTAAACGAAGGAATGTTGGCCTGGAACATAGTATTTGTACCTGGATAGAGAACTGGCTAAAAGATAGACTACAAAGAGTGGTGGTAAATGGAACATTTTCTAATTGGACCAGTGTTGTTAGTGGAGTACCGCAGGGCTCTGTACTAGGTCCCTTGCTTTTCAACTTGTTTATTAATGACCTGGAGGTGGCCATTGAAAGGACTGTTTCTATTTGTGCAGATGAGACTAAATTGTGCAGAACTATAGGTTCCATGCAGGATGCTGCCACTTTGCACAGTGATTTGTCTAAACTGGAAACTGGGCAGCAAACTGGAAAATGAGGTTCAATGTTGATAAATGCAGGTTATGCACTTTGGTAAAAATAATATAAATGCAAGTTCTACACTAAATGGCAGTGTGTTGGGAGTTTCCTTAAATGAAAAGGATCTTGGGGTCTTTGTAGATAACACGTTGTCTAATTCTGGGCAGTGTCATTCTGTGGCTACTAAAGCAAATAAAGTTCTTGTATAAAAAAGGGCATTAACTCAAGGGATGAAACATAATTGTGTCTCTTTATAGGTCCCTGGTGAGGCCTCATCTGGAGTATGGGGGCAGTTTTGGACTCCAGTCCTTAAGAGGGATATAAATGAGCTGGAGAGAGTGCAGAGACTAAGTGCAACTAAACTGGTTAGAGGGAGGGAAGAGTTAAATTATGAGGGGAGACTGTCAAGGTTGGGGTTGTTTTCTCTGGGGGAAAAAAGGCGCTTGTGAGGGGACATGATTAGACTTTACAAGTACATTAGAGGACATTATAGACAAATAGCAGGGGACCTTTTTACCCATAAAGAGAATCACGTACCAGAGGCCTCCCCTTCAGACTAGAGGAAAAGAAGTTTCATTTAAAGGAACAGAGTAGGGGGTTCATCACAGTGAGGACAGTGAGGTTGGGGAATGCACTGCCGGGTGATGATTCAGTTAATGACTATAAGAGGGACTTGGATGATTTCTTGGACAGACATAATACAAAGGCTATTGTGATACTAAACTCTATAGTTAGTATAGATATGGGTATATATCATTTATGTGACAGTAGGGAGGGGTGTGTGTATGGGGCTGGGTTTTCATTTGGAGGGGTTGAACTTGATGGACTTTGTCTTTTTTCAACCCAATTTAACTATGTAACTATGTAACTATGTAATATAGTAACATAGTAACTTTAGTGACATTAGTAACATAGTAACATTAGTGACATTAGTGACATTAGTAATATAGTAACATAGTAACATTAGTGACATTAGTAACATAGTAACATTAGTGACATTAGTAATATAGTTACATATTAACATTAGTGGCATTACTAATATAGTAACAAAGTAACATTAGTGACATTAGTAACATAGTAACATTCGTGACATTAGTAATATGGTAACAAAGTAACATAGTAACATAGTAACATTAGTGACATTAGTAACATACTAACATTAGTGACATTAGTAACATTAGTAACATAGTAACATTAGTGACATTAGTAATATAGTAACATATTAACATTAGTGACATTAGTAATATAGTAACAAAGTAACATAGTAACATTAGTGACATTAGTAACATTAGTAATATAGTAACATGAGTGACATTAATAATATAGTAACATAGTAACATTAGTAACATTAGTAATATAGTAACAAAGTAACATAGTAACATTAGTGACATTAGTAACATTAGTAATATAGTAACATGAGTGACATTAGTTACATTAATAATATAGTAACATAGTAACATAGTAACATTAGTAACATTAGTAATATAGTAACATAGTAACATTAGAAACATTAGTAATATAGTAACATAGTAACATTAGTAACATTAGTAACATACTAACATTAGTGACATAGTAACACTAGTGACATTAGTAACATAGTAACATTAGTGACATTAGTAATATAGTAACAAAGTAACATAGTAACATTAGTGACATTAGTTACATAGTTACATAGTTACATAGTTACATAGTTACATAGTTACATAGTTACATAGTTACACAGTTAAATTGGGTTGAAAAAAGACAAAGTCCATCAAGTCCAACCCCTCCAAATGAAAACCCAGCCCCATACACACATCCCTCCCTACTGTCACATAAATGATATATCCCCATATCTATACTAACTATAGAGTTTAGTATCACAATAGCCTTTGTATTATGTCTGTCCAAGAAATCCTCCAAGTCCCTCTTATAGTCATTAACTGAATCATCACCCGGCAGTGCATTCCCCAACCTCACTGTCCTCACTGTGATGAACCCCCTACTCTGTTCCTTTAAATGAAACTTCTTTTCCTCTAGTCTGAAGGGGAGGCCTCTGGTACGTCATTCTCTTTATGGGTAAAAAGGTCCCCTGCTATTTGTCTATAATGTCCTCTAACATAGTAAAATTAGTGACATTAGTAATATAGTAACATATTAACATTCGTGACATTAGTAATATAGTAACAAAGTAACATAGTAACATTAGTGACATTAGTGACATTAGTAATATAGTAACATAGTAACATAGGAACATTAGTGATATTAGTGACATTAGTAACATTAGTAACATTAGTAACATTAGTGACATTAATAATATAGTAACTTAGGAACATTAGTGACATTAGTAACATTAGTGACATTAGTAATATAGTAACATAGTAACATTAGTAATATAGTAACATAGGAACATTAGTGACATTAGTAACATTAGTAACATTAGTGAAATTAGTAATATAGAAACATAGTAACATTAGTGACATTAGTAATATAGTAACATAGTAACATTAGTGACATTAGTAATATAGTAACATAGTAACATTAGTGACATTAGTAATATAGTAACATTAGTGACATTAGTAATATAGTAACATTAGTGACATTAATA
The DNA here is from genome assembly GCF_017654675.1 of Xenopus laevis. Classification (NCBI taxonomy): domain Eukaryota; kingdom Metazoa; phylum Chordata; class Amphibia; order Anura; family Pipidae; genus Xenopus; species Xenopus laevis. The sequence goes on along the minus strand of NC_054372.1, from coordinate 390,618 downwards.
ATATAGTAACTTAGGAACATTAGTGACATTAGTAACATTAGTAACATAGTAACATTAGTGACATTAGTGACATTAGTAATATAGTAACATAGGAACATAAGTGATATTAGTAACATTAGTAACATAGTAACATTAGTAACATTAGTGACATTAGTGACATTAGTAATATATAAAATCTGTAACAGCAACATAGTAACATTACCAGAGACATAATAACATTAGTAACCAATACAGACTATTCTCCAATAGATATTAGATATTAACAAATTTGTGCGTAAACTTGTGCTTCGGAAGCATTTTTTAAGAATGAATGAATTACCACAGGAAATGGGGGAGAATAATAATGAATATACACAGGTAATAGAAGATACACGGGACACAGTAACACCTGGGGATTTCACTATGTATAAGGATTTTGGGAGCTCCTGCTACTTTGTTGAACAGAGGGTGGGGTTTCTATTGGATTCAGTTTGCATAGAAAATGGTGAGGGTACAGACAGGGTTAATTTGGATTTATCCTCATTGAGAAAAATAAAAAAGCAGTCTGATTTTTATCCTGTGAACAGTAGAGGGACACTGACTGATACGTTCCAAGAACTAGTGGAGAGAGATTTAACTAAACTTTGTCAGGAACAGAAGTTTAAAGGCACAGCAGGAAACCTCACATTTGATCAAAAGAGAGCGTTGAGAGAGTTAAAGTTGAACAAGAACCTGGTATTTAAACAGGCGGATAAAGGAGGGCTGTTGGTAGTACAGAACGCGAATGACTATGAGAGTGAAGCGCTAAGACAATTGGAGGATGTTGAGACGTATAATGTTTTAACTAAGAATCCGGTTAAGGAATTTAGGAGGGAGTTAGAAAACATAGCTGAGCACGGTAAATCAGTAGGTGTGATTAATCAGACTATGTGCGGCGCTGTAGTGCCGGAGTTCCCACAGGTCCCAATATTTTACCACCTGCCCAAGGTACACAAGGGGGAGAGGCCCCCTAAAGGTAGACCTATTATATCTGGGATTGGTTCCCTAAATGAGGGGTTGTCTGAGTTAGTGGATACGATCTTACAGCCATTGGTGAAGCGGTTAGCTTCATATTTGAAGGATACCCAAGAGGTATTAAAACTATTGGAACAACTTGAATGGAATCAGAGTTATGGTTGGGGTACTGTAGACGTTGTATCATTATACTCGAGTATACCTCATAACAAAGGCATGGTAGCTATAAAATACCACCTAGATAGGTATAGTGATTTTTCTGAAGGTGTTAAGGATTTTGATTTGGTACTTACTAACCCATAATTATTGGGACAGCAATGGGGGCTCGCTTTGCGCCCACATATGCCAACTTATATCTAGGCTGGTGGGAGGAGGTCCACGTGTTTGGTGGAGATTCCCCCTTACTTGGACAATATTGTCCTGTATCGCCGTTTTATCGACGATTTGTTGTTTGTATGGAAGAGGAATGGAGAAGCTTTTGGAGAGTTTGTGAGGGATTTAGAAAGTGTGGAACTCAATTTGAAATTTACTAGCACCTTCAGTACCAATAGTATCGTATACTTGGACCTAGTAATTTATGTCAAAGATGGGGGAATAGCTACCACATTCCACACAAAACCATGCTCAGGGAATTCCCTATTGAGGGCAGATTCCTGCCATCCTCGGCATCTCAATAAAGGAATACCTAGGGGTCAATTTTTACGGTTGCGCAGGAACTGTAGCACTGAGGAGAATTTCATTGAGGAGGCTTGTAAGTTACGAGATAGATTTTTGGAGAAGGGCTATACTCTTGTTGTGCTACAGGATGCCTTCAGATCCGCCTTATGTGCGGATAGAAAGGAATTGATTGAGAACAAAAGGAATAGGAGATGGAATAGTGGGTGTCAATCTGCGCAACCAGTCACTCTAAGCCTGAAGTTTAGTCGGCAGTTTGGCCAAGTACGGGGCATTATAAACAAATATATGCCGATATTACATGCAGATAGAGACTTTAAGGAGATACTTCAGACAGGACACAGGATAGTGGCAAGGAAGGCCCCCACGTTGGGGTCTATCCTGGCCCCGATTCTCTATACTAAAAGCCCACAGCCGGGTACATGGCTGCAGAGCAAGGGAATGTTTAAATGAGGAGCAAAGAGGTGTATAACCTGTTCCATTGTACAGGCTGCAGACAGCTTTGAATCAAGCATCACACAAGAGAAATATAGAGTTAAAGAATTTGTGAATTGTAATACTAAATCTGTAGTATATTTGCTAACATGTGATGCCTGTTCATAGCAGTATGTAGGCTGCACGATTAGGCCATTGAAAGAGAGACTGAGGGAGCACATAAACTCCATAAAATCAGGACGTGAAACCACGGTGGTGGCAAGACATTTTAAGGAGTGTAATAATAGCAACATAAGGAAACTTAAGGCACAAGGGATAGAACATGTAACTATGGGACAAAGGGGTGGCAACCTGCAGGCATAACTGTTGCGAACGGAAGTGAAATGGATTCACAGATTACATACCAGGCAGCCGCAGGGGTTACACTCCATTTTTGATGTTAGTTGCTTTATAGAATGAGCTCTGTGGAATGAAATAGGGATCGCAAAAAATAATCTTTAATCAAATGGAATAGAATAAAACTTAAAAGGGTCACCCTTTAAATTAATAGAATATATTGAATGATCATATTAAAACTTTATATCCACATGTAACTGGAAGTGGTATCTTAAAAGTGAAACATATTAATATAACTTAGATTGAAACTGTGGCAATATGGAGAAAAATGTTTAAATGTATGCAACAATGTATCAAAGTGATGGGATTTTGTTTGCAGAATTAGAAATGTTAAACTGATTATTTTAGGAGTTTTTTCTTTTTTTCTCATTTTTTTCTCTTTAATTTTTTTTTTTTTTATGTTTGCATGTGGTGTTAACCAATGCATAGTTTTAATTAGTTCACCTATGTGTAAGGGGAGGGGGAGGTCCCCATGTGGGTATAAATAGTGGTATGGAACTGAGCATGCCCAGGTCTCTGATGAAGTACATAGTTACGAAACGCGTCAGACCATGTCTTAGCATTTCTTCTTTTAAACTGATGTAACCAATAAAGGATGAATTTTTAACCAACAACCTATTTGAGTGATTCTTTGACTTTGGAGTGCGCCGCAACGATTTGGATGTGACTAGTTGAAAACGTCTCCCTTAGCGACAGACTTGGGGCGGCAGCACCCGGGTCACCCCGTGGAGAGGGTAAGCTGATCCTTATGCATATTTAGCTATGAATACAAACAACTGTTGGAAGGAACGTGGGAAAGATTGTGTAATAAACGCAGGGCTCAGGGCAGGTGCACCCGGGCCAATTACCACCAACGGTGAGCGGATTTTAAACCGCTGTAACTTTTGATGATACAGGGGATCAAGCAGATAGAAATTATTTATACCAATTGTAAATCTCAGAATTGGTGTTGGGATATATATTTTGGACTATTCTCCAATGTCTGACATGAAACTAACCTCATACTTAGTGGGGCAAGAATTGTTATTATCCCTATAGTTATAGTTATTGTTACAAACAACAATTGTTCTTTTTTTTTGTTTCCGTTCTTTCCTTCTTTCTTTTTTTCTTTTTCATTTTCTTCTCCTCTTTCTTGTTCTTCCTTTTTCTTAAAAACATATGAACGGCCATTGGAGTTGACCAAAAAGTCTCATTACTTTATTGATCACAGGAATATGAGGTCAATGTGAGACTGTTTTATGACCAAGCAGGCTGGGAAATGTTCCTGTAATAGTAATGGTCATTTCTTTTCCTTTTCATGAAAATAAAAGATTAAAATAAACAAATATCATTAGCAATATTAGTAACATAGTAATAGAGTAAATTGGGATAAAAAAAGACACACGTCCATCAAGTTCAACCTTAAGTCTATATATAATCTAACTGCCAGTTGATCCAGAGGAAGGCAAAAAACCCATCTGAAGTCTCTCCAATTTGCCTCAGAGGGGGAAAAATTCCTTCCTGACTCCAAAATGGGACCAGTCCCTGGATCAACTTGTACTATGAGCTCTCTCCCATATCCCTGTATTCCCTCACTTGCTAAACACCATCCAACCCCTTCTTATACCTATCTAATGTATCAGCCTGTACCCCTGATTCACTTCCCAGCTCTCCCTGTAACACCCCTTTCCCTCCTCTAATCTCATTGGCTCCCTCCTGTCTGCTGGGAGGAGCTACTGGTGAATAAAGCATCCGACCCTTCCTTGTACCTATCTAATGTATCAGCCTGTACCACTGATTCACTTCCCAGCTCTCCCTGTAACACCCCTTTCCCTCCTCTAATCTCATTGGCTCCCTCCTGTCTGCTGGGAGGAGCTACTGGTGAATAAAGCATCCGACCCTTCCTTATACCTATCTAATGTATCAGCCTGTACCACTGATTCAGGGAGACAATTTCACATCTTCACAGCTCTCAGTGAAACAAACCCCTTCCCAATATTTAGGCGGAACCTCTTTTCTTCTAATCAGAATGGGTGACCTTGTGTCAGCTGGAAAGACCTACTGGTAAATAAATCATTAGAGAGATTATTATATGATCCCCTTATATATTTATACATAGTTATCATATCACCCCTTAAGCACCTCTTCTCCAGAGTGAACATCCCCAATTTGGCCAGTCTTTCCTCATAGCTAAGATTTTCCCTTTACCAGCTTAGTTGCCCTTCTCTGTCCCCTCTCTAATACAATAATGTCCTGTTTGAGTGATGGAGACCAAAACTGTAGGGCATATTCTAGATGGGGCCTTACCAGTGCTCTATACAGTGGGACCCCCTCCTCCCGTGACTCTCTGCCCCATTTAATACAAGTCAAGACCTTATTTGCCCTTGATGCTGCTGACTGGCATTACTTGCTACAGACAAGTTTATTATCTACAAGGACTCCAAGCTCCGTCTCCATTATGGATTTGCCTAGTGCAGTCCCATTAAGGGTATAAGTGGATATTGTTACATCCCAGGTGCAGGACTTTACATTTATCAACATTGAATCTCATTGGCCACTTAGCTGCCCAGTTTGCCAGTTAGTCAAGATCCTGTTGCAAGTGCCACATCCTGGATGGAATTAATTGGGCTGATAGTTTTGTCTCATCTGCAAACACTGATACATTACTTACAATCCCCTCCCCTAAGTCATTAATGAACAAGTTAAATAAAAGTGGCCCCAATACTGAGCCCTGAGGGACCCCACTAAGAACCTTACTCCAAGTAGAGAATGTCCCATTAACAACCACCCTCTGTACCCGATCCTGTAGCCAGTTTCCTATCCACGTGCAAACTACTTCATTAAGCCCAACAGACCTTAGTTTAGAAAGCAGTCGTTTGTGGGGCACAGTATCAAACGCTTTGGCAAAATCCAAATAGATCTACTGCCCCCCACTGTCCAGAATCTTACTTACGACATCATACAAAGCAATCAAATACGTCTGACATGACCTATCCTTCATAAAGCCATGCTGATTGCTGCTCATAATGACATTCACTAGGACAACATTTTGAATGTGATCCCTTAACAAGCCTTCAAATAATTTGCCCACCACAGATGTCAAGCTTACTGGCCTATAATTGCCAGGCTTTTTATATATAGGAATTCAATCAGATTTCCTCCAATCCATAGGCACCATACCAGATGAAAGGGAATCTGAGAAAATCAGAAATAAGGGCTGGTCTAAAACTGAACTAAGCTCTCTTAGAACCCGGGGGTGTATGCCATCAGGCCCTGGAGCCTTGTTTACATTAATTTGTATTAAAGCTTTATGAATCATATCCTGAGTCAGCCACTGACTAGATTGAGCTGAACCATTCGTGCAGTTATTAAGTGAGCCTGTGAACTCACACTCCTCAGTTGTATACATTGAAGAAAAGAACTGATTTAACACATTTGTCTTTTCTGTATCTGTTACAACCATACTGGTACCATTATTTAATGGAGCAACACTCTCAACCTGCATCTTTTTACTATTTATATATGTAGGGGACAAGAGGAATCCTTCCCCTGTTTTTCTGCCTGTGACATCATCCAGCCCAGTTACAGGCTGGAGAGTGATCCAATTGGCTGGGCACCCCAGTGCATCATTGGGAGAGAGGGTGTGCCTGACTTTGGAGCCAAATGTACGGGGTCTCCCAGAGAGATGAACAGAGCCATCACGAGTAGCTGTAAGACTGTCAACAGAGAAGCTGTTAAACCTGTGGAATCTGTGGAGGTACAGATTGAGCCCAGATTGTCCCCTGCCAAGCTGCTAGAGACTCAGAAGGAGAAAGGTGCCACTGGTGAGATTGATCCTGCTGCAGAGCTGCCTGTAATCTCCAGTGTGATTGCCTCTGAGATCACCCCGGTGAGTGAGCAACCCAAGGGAGGATACTGGCACAGATACAAGCATGGGGCCCCAAAGTGAAAACAAGTCTTGTGTATTTACATGCTACATGGGAGCTGCTGCTAAATTCCAAAGGAGAGGTACTTTTGGGAAATGGTAGCGCTACCTGGGGAATAAGAGCTCTGGGGAAGGGACATTTCATTTGAACTGTGTGGTTATTAACCCCTTCCGGAGAGTTGGGATATTGACATTAAAAAGGACTGTGTTGGAGCAACAGTTAAGTACCTAATAGTGATTTTGGTAGTGTCCCACGTGTCCCCAGTGTAGAAGTGCATGGTGTATTAGTTTGCCCAAATTTTACTGCAGTTTATATAAAGTTTATATTTGTTTCATTTGCAAACTGTGTGTGTTTTATTATTCCTAGTGGAATCCCCCTGAGGTGTGTTCCTCAGTGTTCCCTAGGTGGAGGCACTGCATTGTAATTCCCAGTTCCTGGTACTTTTCATACGCAAAAGGGACTCAGGGCCCCTGGATTGCCAAGGGTAAGTTGCTATTTAAAGAGTCAGTCACAAAATTAGGCTTATATATACTTATACTTTATATATTTATATAAAGTTTTGGGGTTAGTCTTAGCCTCAGCCGCAATGCACTCTTCATTTCCTATCTTTGCCTTCCGGATTGCTGATTTACAACATTTATTACAGTGTTTATATTCATTAAATGCAGCTTCTGTCCCAACAGATTTGTAGTTATTCAATGCCTTTCTCTTCTTTCCTATTAACTTCTTTACTTCTGTATTAAGTCACATAGGATGATTCTTAGAGCTTCTACGTTTAGTCCTTAAGGGAATAAATTGAGAACAGTAATGATTTAATATCAGTTTAAATGACAACCATTTCTGTTCTGTGTTTTTAGCTGAACACCTAATTCCCCAATCAATACTCTGTAGGGCAGCCCTCAAGGCACTAAAATTAGCTTTTCCAAAATTCCTGGTTTTTGTTGGCCCAGTATATTTTTGTTTTTTGCACCAGACATTAAATGATATAACATTATGGTCACTATTACCCAGGGGTTCAATGACTTGCACATTTGCTATAAGTTCTGGCTCATTAGAGATCACTAGATCCACAATAAAACATTTTCTGGTTGGCTCCTCAACAACCTGTGCCATAAAATTGTCATGTAACAGTTTATAAACTTGTTCCCATTAACTGATCTGGCAGTACAGTTGCTCCAGTCAATATCTGGCTAATTAAAATCCCCCATTATCATTACTTTACCTAAACTAGCAGCCTTTTCTATTTGCATCAGGAGCTGCGCCTCCTCCTCGTCACTCACATTAGGGGGTCTATAGCGACGCCTACAATTAATTTACTGGACAATGAGTGAAAAAGTTCACCCATAAAGTTTCAGCCAATCACTTCCCCCAATCATTTCTCCCTTTATATTGGCTTTTAGATTCTGCTGAACAAACAAACAGACAGAACCTCCTCCTTTTCTATTCCCCCCCTGTCCCTCCCATACAAAGTAAAGCCCGCCATATATACTGTCCAGTCATGTGACTCATAACTCAAACTCCCGTCAGCTCCCAGCATGCCTTCTGGTCCCAATGAGTTGGGGGGCAGATGGAAGGAATGAAATAGATACAGAGATATTTTATTGCCATTAGAATCCTGTTAGTAGATATTTGGTACAGGCGATTGCTTTGTCCCATCTCGGGGCCCATCATTGGCTTTGGCACAAGACAAGGACCCCTCTGCCTATCTCAGGCAAGCAGGGGGCCAATATCAGGTCACATGGTCTAGAAATGGCAACAGAAAGGCTATAGTGGGGGGGGCATTCCATAATGGGAGGGCCACTGCTGGGCATATATGTAAAGCATAGAGAAGGGGGGGCATGGGCCTCACTCATTTCTCTCACCCTACTGGGGAAGGCGGTTATCAAATATGTATCCAATCAAATTGGACCCCATGTCCTATACTTCCCCTTTGTGTCACTCTGTTGTGGGAGGGGCAGACCCCATGTCCCATACATGGTTGGCCAGGTTGCTCCCATCATCCTGCAATGGGAGTGGCAAACTTGGGACTTCCCACTTTAGCTTTGCCACCCTGCAGTGGGAGGAGTTTGTGCTTGGACTATTTGTGCTTATATGAAGACATATTAAATCTATTGGCCCTGCACATCAAGTCGGGTTAAGGAACATTAATCCTTGGGGAGCCCGTATTGGCACTTGTGCAGGTCAGACAGGCTAATGGGAGGAGTCTGAATGAGTTTCCACCCCAGAGGAACAGTTACACTTGACTCTGTAGCCAGTTGCGAGGGTCCAGCCTATTTTTTAGATTCCTGGCACTCATGCGGCTCTGGGCCCCCCGCTCAGATTCTGGGGTGCTGCTGCCACTGCTGTTAGAGCCCCGTGGCCCTGGGGATGGACTGACTGGTCTGGGGGCCTGTGAACTCCTGCATGGGGTCTTCTGCCCCTCACAGCTCCTCAATGCCCGGCTCTTTAGAGAAGTCAGTTTGGCATCCAGAGAGTGTGTCCGTGGGCGAGTCCTGGTGGGTCTGCTTGGGGGGCTGTCACAATCTGAGGATGAGGAGTAGGAAGGAAGGGCAGAACTTGGGCTGGGGAACAGGGACGTCCAGGGTGTGGGGTCTAGGCCCCTCTGCAGTTCAAACTCTTTCATTCTTTGGGACAGAAGATCAGGAATTGGGCCAAGGCCTTCAATAGCTGCATGAGGAAAAGAACCCAGAGTTATGGACTGGTATAGCCACCCATCTCCTTCCCTCATGGCTCTCAAGCTCTCTGTGCCAACCCAGCATTTCAGAGCTCCCTCCTCTCACCCTGGAAGAGTTCACTGTGCCACCTTGTTAGGGCAGATTTATCTGTGCCACTATATAAAGGAGTACAGTCTCCTGTGGCACACTAGCAGGGCACATTCCCCTGAGTCAGCCTGGCAGGGCAGTGTTCTCTATGCCAACCTGCTAGGTCACAGCTCCCCTCCTGTCACCCTGGAAGAGTTATCCATGTTTCTTGTGTTACCCTGATAGAGCATAGTTCATTGTGCCACCCTGGGAGGGCAGAATTATTCCTGCCACCCTGCTGGAGCATCAGTCTCTGTGCCACCCTGTTAGAACAAGGTTCTCTGTGCCACCCTGAGAGAATGTTATGGCACACTGGCAGGGTTCTATGCTGACTGAACTGAGTGTCTGGCACAGAAATCCCTGCAGAGGGGGCATCACATTCATACACAGGCTGTGGTGCCAGGGGCTGGCGCTGGGATTACAAACCTTTCACTGTAATAAGAGGAGAGTAGGGAGCGGATCTCATCTGACAGCGCATTATCCTGCAGCAGGAGCCCCTCAACACAGGAGGCGGGGGGCACAGACACTGCTATGGGGGGGCAGGCAAAGAAAGTGAGGGCAAAGCAGAGCCGGTGCACAGGAGAGAAGGAGGGCATCATGAGAGGGAATTCACAGGGGAGACGGGTCATACATAGGGGTATAATGCCCAGGACAAGGGATCAATCGCAATGGAGAAGGGGAGCAGGGACGGTGCATGGAAAGGAGCCAAACAAGAGGAAGACAGAGATGCAACACAGGGGGTATGGGGTACAAGCAAAAAGGAGTAAGTTGAAATTTGAGAAAAATGTGGGTACAATGGGGCGATGCACAGCAGACACAGAAGGGCAGAATAGGGGTGCAATGGACACCAGAAAAGGAATACAATGGAGCAATGCACAGCATAGACAGAAGTGCAGAATAGGGGTGCAAATGATTAGCAAAATTGGGGTACAAAGGGGTTATGCACACCATTGCAGGGTGCAAAAGAGAAAGCCACAAGAGGGTGAAGAAGAAAGAAAAGAAAGTTAATGAGAATTTTGAAGAAAGTGAAAGAGTTAATCATAGTTTGTCATGTGACCTACACAACAATGTGAAATTGTATCAAATTAACCCTAATAAGTCAAAAAGTGGTTTAGGACAGAGAGTAATGACTTAGTGTGGCCTGGAGGAGAGAGTAATCATTTAGTACAGTCTGGATGAAAGTAACTGACTTGGGACAGTTTGGAGAAGAGAGTAATGAGAGAGTCTAGTGGAGGAGAGAGTACCAACTTACTTACTACAATGTGGAGGACACACTACTGACTTACTCACCATAATGTAGATATGCAAGTAATGAACACATGAGTACTGATAGTACGGTGTGGAGAAGAGAATACAGAACTAGTATAGTGTGAAGAAGAGGGTACAGGTTTAGTATAGGGAAGAGAAGAGAGTACAGGCTAAGTACAGTGTAGAGGGGAGATTAGTGTAGTGTGTAGGGGAGAGTACAGACATCGTATAATGCGTAAAGGGAGAATACTTGACTTAGTATAATGCGTAAGGGAGAGTACAGACTTAATATAGTGCATAAGGGAGAATACTAGACTTAGTATAGTGTGGAGGAGAGAGTACAAACAGTTCAGTGTGCAGGGGAGAGTACAGGCATAGTACAGGGTTTTGGGGAGAATACTTGACTTAGCATAGCGCATAAGGGAGAATACTTGACTTAGTATAGTGTAGAGGAGAGAGTACACACAGTTCAGTGTTCTACCTCAACAACATTCTACGCTCTAACGTTCAACACTAACATGTTCTACCTCACAATCTTCTACACTCTAACGTTCAACACTAAAATGTTCTACCTCCCAATCTTCTACACTCTAACGTTCAACACTAAAATGTTCTACCACACAATTTTCTACACTCTAAAGTTCAACACTAACGTTCTACCTCACAATCTTCTACACTCTAACATTCAACACTAACATGTTCTACCTCACAATCTTCTACACTCTAACGTTTAACACTAACATATTCCACCACACAACCTTCTACACTCTAACATTCAACACTAACATGTTCTACCTCACAATTTTCTACACGCTAACGTTCAACGCTAACATGTTCTACCTCACAATCTTCTACACTCTAAAGTTAGAAACTAATGTTCTAACTCACAACCTTCTACACTCTAACTTTCAGCACTGGCATGTTCAACCTCACAACCTTCTACACTCTAACATTCAATACTAACATGTTCTAACTCACAATCTTCTACACTCTAACGTTCAACACTAAAATGTTCTACCACACAATTTTCTACACTCTAAAGTTCAACACTAACGTTCTACCTCACAATCTTCTACACTCTAACGTTCAACACTAACATGTTCCACCACACAACCTTCTACATGCTAACGTTCAACGCTAACATGTTCTACCTCACAATCTTCTAGACTTTAAAGTTCAACACTAATGTTCTAACTCACAACCTTCTACACTTTAACGTTCAACACTTGCATATTCTACCTCAAAACCTTCTACACTCTAATGCTCAATATCTTCTGCCTCACCCTATCTTTTATCCTATTTTCCAACCCTGACATTTTCTAGCTCACCATCCTACTTATTCGCTTCCACTCCCAATACTTTTGAGTTCACCATTCTACTACATTCTTGCAAATCTGACATGTTCTACCTCTCCTGTTATATCTCAGCCTCCAACCCAGACATGTTCTAGCTCATCAACTGCATTCTAGCTTTTGATACAATAAAATAGAGGGATGCACTAGAATGTAACGTCCAACCCTGTTCTAGCTCATCAACTGCACTGCATTCTAGTTTCCAATGCTGGTCCATTCTGGTGCCCCATCCCACGTTGTTATAAGATACTAATACTACTTGGCACTCTACTTACTTATGTTCCGCTTTGCCTTGCCTTGGAACATTGTAGTTGGGTGATCTGGAATATTCTAGCTCCAATCTCTCAAAACCCTTGATTATTGTAAGAAGCCCCATTTCTCCCGCAATGTAACACTCACCCATCTCATGGTAGAGAGAGCGCTGCTTTGAGAGTGCAAGTGGGGTGCGCTTGGTTACAGGAGTTTCAATCTTCATCAGGTCGTCACAGCATTGTTTCCATTCACCTGCATAAAAACACCCAAGTCACACCACTGTGCTCCTTCCACGGCTCTGCCACACTGACTTGGCACATGTCCCACTCTACAGACCAACCACCCCATACAAGCTTCCCGTTCCACCGCCTCCTTACTCATGTCATAGAAGTGCTGCCAAAATGCCTCCATCCAGAGCCGCAGATCCTCTCTGCTCTCAGCCCTGAGCATTTGGGTCACCTCCTCACAGCCGTACTGGTTAGTAATGGACAGACTATGAACCTGACTTGGCCCATCACGATCTGAAGCCCTGATCCTGGTCTCCTGAAAGGAAAAAGGAAGCTCTGGTTCTGCAGGATGGACCAATGGTCCATGAGTACCAAAACACTTAGAGGAAGCTCTTACCTTACTAACAGAGATTGTGAGTTCTGGTTCTGATGCTGAATCCACTTTATTGCGCTGACGGAAACAGAGCAGTCGGCACCCACGTAGAACACAAAACTCCCGCTCCCAACTGTGCTGCTCCCGGGCCTAAAATGATGAGTGTTATATAGAGGGACAGCTCAGGAACATGGTGAGATGCACCACAGAGTGGACATTAATCACAATTGGGCAGAACATTCCACCATATTAGTAGACTTGCAGCAAAGGGCCCCCATATGGCCCCATTAATCAACTCATCAACTCCCTCTCACTCCTGGATCTTCCCACTGAGTGGGACATTCTTTAAAGGAGGATTGAGGGGCTAAATGTATGTATTTGACTGTATCTGTTCTTCTGCCATGTGCTCTGGGGGCAATGTACTTAATGATGGTCTTGGAATATGATGAAAGTCTCAGTTTATTCCCCCCCTATGGGTTTGAATCAGTTCTGAATTTAACCAGATTTGGTGCATCCCTGGACCTGCTCCGCCGCGACTATGATACATACGGGTTGTCCTGCACAAACAGAGTATTTGATACCGATTCTTTCAAAAGAAGAATGAAGAAGAATCGCCACTCATATGTAACCCGTCTCTTTCTTTCCCAATATTTTCCCAAACTGACATGTGTCTGAGTGACTCTAGGGCTGCCAGACCCATTCTATATATATAAATATCTCTGTATATATGGCCCTATATGGATAGACAGTACCTGTATCTGTAGGAAGCCCGACATCATCTCCTGGTTCATGCAGTCGGGCTGGGCAGTGAGACGACAACAAACGCTCCCATATAAAGGCAGCCAACCAGAGCTCTCCTCTGGAAAAAGGAAGAGAAGGAGAAGGTGGATGTTAGTCCACTTTAGGGGCACTCCATACACAAGGGACTGGATCCCAACTCCCAGTGCCAATCAACATGATTTTACCCACAATGCAGCATGTTTCTATGGAATTCTAGTGGGCACCCACAAAACAGTGAGTGCTTTAAACTGTGCCCCATAGTTTAGGGGTTATTCTAGAATGCCATTTGTAGCCATGTTTGATCCCAAGATCAAAGAGAAAGTGGTGAAAAAAAATCTGGCCCCTTCTACAACAGGGTGCACATTGTGGGAAATGAATTAAAAGGGACCCCCTGGTTTTCATATAGAAGAGTTAGACCGATTGGTGATATAGGGAAATCAAACAAGAGAAAAGTGCAGCACAATATTTTGCCTTATGCAGGTCCTGAACCTGGTGCCCATTGGGTCACGTAATTGGGGGATTCCCAATAATGAATTGCATTTATTATGTAGCTGCACCCTTGAGCCCCTTTGGTTCCGTACCTTGGGGAACCAAAGCCAAATAATGAGGTGCAGTTTTAGCTATACAAAGGTTCTGAAGACCAGTGCTTACTTCTAGGCTCTGCATTATTTTTACTGTTATTGGCCCCTGACTTCATCCCATTGTGGCCACCAGGTCACCCCTCTGCCCTTGATCAACAGCCAATCAAACTCCATTTACCTGTCCCACTAATGGTCAGATCATGGGTGCGGAACCCATCTTGTACGTCAGCAAGTGTCAGATGAGTGTGAGCCAAGAGCTGAAATTTGGGACCTCTGAAAGGAAAAAGAGGATCAGCATTTGCCTATATTTCTCCATACTCCCCCACATAAAAGGGAGCAGACTTAACCTGATACATAAAGGAACTCACTGCACACTAGGTGTTGTAAGTAAGACTGGTCCTCCTCCTCCATTGCTAAAGGGGCTCCCTTGAGTCCCATCCAAAGCAGCTCGGACACTGCGCCCAGACGACCGTCCAAGGGAACTACTCAGTTTGGTGGACAACCTTCTGGGGGTCCCTGAGAGAGAGAAATCTTCATCCACAGAGCAGCTGTATAACTGAAGGTGAAGGTCAAATCCAGGATCCACATCGGAGCTATAGAGACATCAAAAATGAGTTAGTACCTCAGCTCTACCTACAGCTCTACGTACCTGTCACCAGCAACCCAATTACAATAGAAAACCACAGGCTAATCTCAACCAATCACAGTCCAACGTTACAGCCCAGATGGCCCAATCAAACAAGCACAGTGCAGCGTTACAGCCCATGTGTCCCTATCAACCAATCGTAGCAGAGCGTTACAGCCCACATGCCCCTATCAACCTATCACAGAGCTATGTTAGAGCCCAAATGCCCCCTGATAGGGGCAATGTTGATGTGGAACCAGAGCAAATCTAATGGGAACCTGAGAGCAAGTTAAGCCCATATTTGGTCCATACACAGGTTCTATACCTACACTCACTCACTTCTCCTTGGTTTGACATTTAGATTTCAGATCTCATACTCACAATACAATGGGGTTCTCAAAGCAGATGTCGGTGGAAGTTCGGTCCACAAAAACCAGTTCTGTGTCCCAGACCTCCCCACGAAGCTGGAGCGCACAGAACACGGCACAGCGATGTAACTCTAGAGAGAATACTCCTTGGTTAATGACAGTACTAGACGTTGATAATGGGATCTAGAGAGAAAGCTCTTGGGATAGTGCCAATACAAGACATTTTTTTTTGAGTTAGTGCCAGACTAGACATTGTGATCTAAAGGGAAAGCTATTGGGTTAGTGCCAGGACAAGACATTGGGATCTAGAGAGAAAGCTCTTGGGTTATTGCCAGACTAGACATTGTGATCTAGAGGTAAATATATTGGGTTAGTGTCAGGACAAAATATTGGAATATAGAGAGAAAGCTTATGAGTTAGTGCCAGACTAGACATTGTGATCTAGAGAGAAAGCTCTTGGGTTAGTGCCAGACTAGACATTGTGATCTAGAGAGAAACTCTTGGGTTAGTGCCAGGACAATACACTGTGATCTAGAGAGAAAACTGTACAGTTATTGCCAGACTGGACATTGTGATCTAGAGAGAAAGCTCTTGGGTTAGTGCCAGACTAGACATTGTGATCTAGAGGTAAAGATATTGGGTTAGTGTCAGGACAATACATTGTGATCTAGAGAGAAAACTATTGGGTTAGTGCCAGACTGGACATTGTAATCTAGAGAGAAAGCTATTGGGTTAATGCCAGACTAGACATTGTGAACTAGAGAGAAAGCTCTTGGGTAAGTGCCAGGACAAGACATTGTGATCTAGAGAGAAAGCTCTGAGTTAGTGCCAGGACTAGACATTGGGATCTATAGATAAAGCTCTTGTGTTAGTGCCAGACTAGACATTGTGATCTAGAGAGAAAGCTCTTGGGGTAGTGCCAGACTAGACATTGTGATCTAGAGAGAAAGCTCTTGGGGTAGTGCCAGACTAGACATTGTGATCTAGAGGTAATTATATTAGGTTAGTGTCAGGACAAGACATTGTGATCTAGAGATAAAGCTCTTGTGTTTGTGCCAGTCTAGACATTGTGATCTAGAGAGAAAGCTCTTGGGTTAGTGCCAGACTAGACATTGTGATCTAGAGGTAAATATATTGGGTTAGTGTCAGGACAAGACATTGTGATCTAGAGATAAAGCTCTTGGGTTAGTGCCAGACTAGACATTGTGATCTAGAGAGAAACTCTTGGGTTAGTGCCAGGACAATACACTATGATCTAGAGAGAAAACTATTGTGTTAGTGCCAGAGTGGATATTGTGATCTAGAGAGAAAACTATTGGGTTAGTGCCAGACTAGACATTGTGATCTAGAGAGAAAGCTCTTGGGTAAGTGCCAGGTCAAGACATTGTGATCTAGAGAGAAAGCTCTTGGGTTAGTGCCAAACTAGACATTGTGATCTAGAGAGAAACTCTTGGGTTAGTGCCAGGACAATACACTGTGATCTCGAGAGAAAACGATTGGGTTACTGCCAGACTGGACATTGTGATCTAGAGAGAAAGCTTTTGGGTTAGTGCCAGGACAAGACATTGTGATCTAGAGATAAAGCTCTTGTGTTAGTGCCAGACTAGACATTGTGATCTAGAGGTAAATATATTGGGTTAGTGTCAGGACAAAACATTGGAATCTAGAGAGAAAGCTTATGAGTTAGTGCCAGACTAGACAGTGTGTTAGTGCCAGGACATGTCACAGGGGGAGATACAGAGGGAATGGGAGGCACAGGGGGAGATACAGAGGGAATGGGAGGCACAGGGGAGATACAGAGGGAATGGGAGGCACAGGGGGAGATACAGAGGGAATGGGAGGCACAGGGGGAGATACAGAGGGAATGGGAAGGCACAGGGGGAGATACAGAGGGAATGGGAGGCACAGGGGGAGATACAGAGGGAATGGGAGGCACAGGGGGAGATACAGAGGGAATGGGAAGCACAGGGGGAGATACAGAGGGAATGGGGAGGCACAGGGGGAGATACAGAGGGAATGGGAAGCACAGGGGGAGATACAGAGGGAATGGGAGGCACAGGGGGAGATACAGAGGGAATGGGAGGCACAGGGGAGATACAGAGGGAATGGGAGGCACAGGGGGAGATACAGAGGGGAATGGGAGGCACAGGGGAGATACAGAGGGAATGGGAGGCACAGGGGGAGATACAGAGGGAATGGGAGGCACAGGGGGAGATACAGAGGGAATGGGAGGCACAGGGGGAGATACAGAGGGAATGGGAGGCACAGGGGGGAGATACAGAGGGAATGGGAGGCACAGGGGGAGATACAGAGGGAATGGGAGGCACAGGGGGAGATACAGAGGGAATGGGAGGCACAGGGGGAGATACAGAGGGAATGGGAGGCACAGGGGGAGATACAGAGGGAATGGGAGGCACAGGGGGAGATACAGAGGGAATGGGAGGCACAGGGGGAGATACAGAGGGAATGGGAGGCACAGGGGGAGATACAGAGGGAATGGGAGGCACAGGGGAGATACAGAGGGAATGGGAGGCACAGGGGGAGATACAGAGGGAATGGGAGGCACAGGGGGAGATACAGAGGGAATGGGAGGCACAGGGGGAGATACAGAGGGAATGGGAGGCACAGGGGGAGATACAGAGGGAATGGGAGGCACAGGGGAGATACAGAGGGAATGGGAGGCACAGGGGGAGATACAGAGGGAATGGGAGGCACAGGGGGAGATACAGAGGGAATGGGAGGCACAGGGGGGAGATACAGAGGGAATGGGAGGCACAGGGGAGATACAGAGGGAATGGGAGGCACAGGGGAGATACAGAGGGAATGGGAGGCACAGGGGGAGATACAGAGGGAATGGGAGGCACAGGGGAGATACAGAGGGAATGGGAGGCACAGGGGGAGAACAGAGGGAATGGGAGGCACAGGGGGAGATACAGAGGGGAATGGGAGGCACAGGGGGAGATACAGAGGGAATGGGAGGCACAGGGGGGAGATACAGAGGGAATGGGAGGCACAGGGGGAGATACAGAGGGAATGGGAGGCACAGGGGGAGATACAGAGGGAATGGGAGGCACAGGGGGAGATACAGAGGGAATGGGAGGCACAGGGGGAGATACAGAGGGAATGGGAGGCACAGGGGGTGATACAGAGGGAATGGGAGCACAGGGGGAGATACAGAGGGAATGGGAGGCACAGGGGGAGATACAGAGGGAATGGGAGGCACAGGGGGGAGATACAGAGGGTGTAGAAGGGAGGGGTGAGGGAAGTGGAAGTGAGGAAGGAAATGACAGGGGAAACAGGAATTTCAGTAACAATTGTTACTATTTACCTCCTTTGTTTCTGAAATATTCACTATCTTTCCACATGAGGGGGATGCGCAGATCTGGGAGAGAACAAGTACAAAGTCACATACAAATGATTCCTCAGTAGGGAATAAAAGTCTCATGAGACGCTGTCAGTATATTCTCAAACTCAATAATAACAACTTCAATCCCATCCCCAAATCCTATTGCCTTCTTGCCCTGCCAAATGGCACCCAATGCCCCTCTCACCTGATACCGAAAGTTTCCCCTTGCAGGGCAGTCTGTCCTCTGTACCCCCCGACTCCACGGGCCTAAAAGACAAACACTGTTCACCCCATATTCAATATTACAGCCACAGGAATCCATTAGGGGGTACATTATCCATTATAATACATGAGTGATACTCAGAGTTCCCTGTATAACTCAGTCTGCAGCCTTGTGCCTTTATATGGTCATCCCTCAGTGACTTCTAATATCCTTATCATTTACAGTAGGGGGTACATTATCCCTTATAATACATGAGTGATACTCAGAGTTCCCTGTATAACTCAGCCTGCAGCCTTGTGTCTTTATATGGTCACAGAACAACCCCTCAGTGACTTCTAATATCCTTATCATTTACAGTAGGGGGTACATTATCCCTTATAATACATGAGTGATACTCAGAGTTCCCTGTATAACTCAGCCTGCAGCCTTGTGCCTTTATATGGTCACAGAACAACCCCTCAGTGACTTCTAATATCCTTATCATTTACAGTAGGGGGTACATTATCCCTTATAATACATGAGTGATACTCAGAGTTCCCTGTATAACTCAGCCTGCAGCCTTGTGCCTTTATATGGTCACAGAACAACCCCTCAGTGACTTCTAATATCCTTATCATTTACAGTAGGGGGTACATTATCCCTTATAATACATGAGTGATACTCAGAGTTCCCTGTATAACTCAGCCTGCAGCCTTGTGCCTTTATATGGTCACAGAACAACCCCTCAGTGACTTCTAATATCCTTATCATTTACAGTAGGGGGTACATTATCCCTTATAATACATGAGTGATACTCAGAGTTCCCTGTATAACTCAGCCTGCAGCCTTGTGTCTTTATATGGTCACAGAACAACCCCTCAGTGACTTCTAATATCCTTATCATTTACAGTAGGGGGTACATTATCCCTTATAATACATGAGTGATACTCAGAGTTCCCTGTATAACTCAGCCTGCAGCCTTGTGCCTTTATATGGTCACAGAACAACCCCTCAGTGACTTCTAATATCCTTATCATTTACAGTAGGGGGTACATTATCCTTATAATACATGAGTGATACTCAGAGTTCCCTGTATAACTCAGCCTGCAGCCTTGTGCCTTTATATGGTCACAGAACAACCCCTCAGTGACTTCTAATATCCTTATCATTTACAGTAGGGGGTACATTATCCCTTATAATACATGAGTGATACTCAGAGTTCCCTGTATAACTCAGCCTGCAGCCTTGTGCCTTTATATGGTCACAGAACAACCCCTCAGTGACTTCTAATATCCTTATCATTTACAGTAGGGGGTACATTATCCCTTATAATACATGAGTGATACTCAGAGTTCCCTGTATAACTCAGCCTGCAGCCTTGTGCCTTTATATGGTCACAGAACAACCCCTCAGTGACTTCTAATATCCTTATCATTTACAGTAGGGGGTACATTATCCCTTATAATACATGAGTGATACTCAGAGTTCCCTGTATAACTCAGCCTGCAGCCTTGTGTCTTTATATGGTCACAGAACAACCCCTCAGTGACTTCTAATATCCTTATCATTTACAGTAGGGGGTACATACCTGCGGGCATTGTGCTGCAGAACCTGCTCCTCCTTGCGGTGCTGGAGGTCAGACATATAAGTCATTATTCGGCTGTTACAGACCAGGAGACTCTTTGCTGCCTCTAGAGCCTGTTCCCTCTGAGTCGAGACCTCCAGCAGCTTCACTGCCCCCTCCCTCATGCGAACCTCATGGTCTATTCTCCTCTGTATGTCTGTGTCCTGCAGGGGAGAGGGGCAAATACATGAGGGCACTTGTATATAAGGAGGGTCCTACATGAGACTGTATATAAGGACTGTACATAAGACTGTATATAAGGACTGTACATGAGACTGTATATAAGGACTGTACATGAGACTGTATATAAGGACTGTACATGAGACTGTATATAAGGACTGTACATGAGACTGTATATAAGGACTGTACATGAGACTGTATATAAGGACTGTACATGAGACTGTATATAAGGACTGTACACGAGACTGTATATAAGGAGAACTGTACACGAGACTGTATATAAGGACTGTACATGAGACTGTATATAAGGACTGTACATGAGACTGTATATAAGGACTGTACATGAGACTGTATATAAGGACTGTACATGAGACTGTATATAAGGACTGTACATGAGACTGTATATAAGGACTGTACATGAGACTGTATATAAGGACTGTACATGAGACTGTATATAAGGAGAACTGTACACGAGACTGTATATAAGGACTGTACATGAGACTGTATATAAGGACTGTACATGAGACTGTATATAAGGACTGTACATAAGACTGTATATAAGGAGGACTGTACATGAGACTGTATATAAGGACTGTACATGAGACTGTATATAAGGACTGTACATGAGACTGTATATAAGGACTGTACATGAGACTGTATATAAGGACTGTACATGAGACTGTATATAAGGACTGTACATGAGACTGTATATAAGGACTGTACATGAGACTGTATATAAGGGACTGTACATGAGACTGTATATAAGGACTGTACATGAGACTGTATATAAGGACTGTACATGAGACTGTATATAAGGACTGTACATGAGACTGTATATAAGGACTGTACACGAGACTGTATATAAGGACTGTACATGAGACTGTATATAAGGACTGTACATGAGACTGTATATAAGGACTGTACATGAGACTGTATATAAGGACTGTACATGAGACTGTATATAAGGACTGTACATGAGACTGTATATAAGGACTGTACATGAACGTAAGGGGGACTGTTATATAAGGACTGTACATGAGACTGTATATAAGGACTGTACATGAGACTGTATATAAGGAGGGATGTACATGAGACTGTATATAAGGACTGTACACGAGACTGTATATAAGGACTGTACATAAGACTGTATATAAGGACTGTACATGAGACTGTATATAAGGACTGTACATGAGACTGTATATAAGGACTGTACATGAGACTGTATATAAGGAGGGATGTACATGAGACTGTATATAAGGACTGTACATGAGACTGTATATAAGGACTGTACATGAGACTGTATATAACAGAATACACCCTAAGCCCCAGCTGATATGTCCCGCCCCCTCATTTGGGGAAAGAACTCACAGTTCGGAGACCTCTCGGCTCCATGTCCCTCTGCTCAGCTCTCTGGGGGTCTCACTGTGCGTCACTGTGACACTGTCCTGTGTGTGTGACTTATTGTGGGTCTGTGTTGCACACGTGTGTAGAGTACAGCTGTGAGTGTGAGAGTGAGTGTGAGAGTGAGTGTGAGTGTGAGAGTGCGGAACATGCGGGGGGGGTTCGGAGGCCGTTGGTGCAGGGGGAGAAGCCGCAGTAGGAGAAGTGGGAGGAGGGAGAGGAGGGAGGGGGAGTCACTGCTGTTTGGACTAAACTATAAATATAACAGAGGGGGAGAAAGCGACAGCTGAGACACACTCCTGCCCCCCCCCCTCAACTGCTCTCTACTGAGTCTGCTCTGTCCACTATGTGTACTGACCCTACTGACCCCCCATTCCCCTACTGATCCCCCCATTCCCCTACTGATCCCCCCATTCCCCTACTGACCCCCCATCCCCCTACTGATTCCCCAATTCCCCTACTGTCCCCCCATTCCTTTACTCTTCACTCTAGCCATCAATAGCCTATATAAATGGTGCTTAGTGATGTCATCCATTGTAATTAGTGATGTCATTTCTGCCACGTGTCCTTCTGTTTTCCAACAGGGGGTACATTATTCACTATAAACCCCTCCCCTATAACAGCTGTGCCCCAATATAGCCCCCCTCCTGTAACTGCTATCCCTACATAAAGAGGCGTGGCAATTAAAGGGGAGGAGTTATGTAGATGAATAACTGTAAGAGGGTAATAAGAAGCAGATGAAGAAGGTAACAGAATGAAGTGGAAATCTTTTTGGCAAGAAAGGAGTTAACCCATGGGTTAGGCCACAGGGAGAGGGGCCCACCTACACATGAGGGGCCCCTGGAAATGTCAGAAGACAGAAGGGGGCACAGACACAAGGATCATTGTGTGACTGACATTATTCTCATAGCAGAGCTGCCCACGCACCATCACTGCCTCATCTACTGGGGCTCCTTCCATTTCTGCACCCCACACATTATACCCACAATCCTCTCTGTGTCATGTATTAAAATCACCCAGTCATTGGCCAACTTTTATGCTCTGCATACTTCTTTCAGAGTATGATCAGGGTCTCAACTACCACCAGAGTATGGTCAGAGCATCAGCTGCCTACAGCGTATGTCAGGGTCTCAACTGCCTACACAGTATGGTCAGAGTCTCAACTACCAGTAGAGTATGGTCAGGGTCTCAACTGCCTACACAGTATGTCAGGGTCTCAACTGCCTACAGAGTATAGTCAGAGTCTCAACTGCCTACACAGTATGTCAGGGTCTCAACTGCCTACACAGTATGTCAGGGTCTCAACTGCCTACAGAGTATGGTCAGAGTCTCAACTACCAGCAGAGTATGGTCAGGGTCTCAACTGCCTACACAGTATGCCAGGGTCTCAACTGCCTACAGAGTATGGTCAGAGTCTCAACTGCCTACAGAGTATGGTCAGAGTCTCAACTGCCTACAGAGTATGGTCAGAGTCTCAACTGCCTACAGAGTATGTCAGGGTCTCAACTGCCTACACAGTATGTCAGGGTCTCAACTGCCTACAGAGTATGGTCAGGGTCTCAACTGCCTACAGAGTATGGTCAGGGTCTCAACTACCTCTACACAGCAGGGAGGGTCTTTGCAGCCACTGGATTACAGACAGGGTCCCAGCAGCCTATAGGGTGAGATGGTTGGAGGTGAAACCGAGGAAGAGAAAGAAGGAAATGATGGGGCAGGCCCTTCCCACTACAGGGTGTATTGCAGGTTACCTGCAGACTGAGGGTGATCTGTCGGTTATATACATCATGTTCAGATCCTCTAAGATCCACAGTTTGTCCTCCATGTCTTCCCAGCATTCAGGGGGCACCAGACGCCAAGAGTCGCCCCTAGCAGTCAGTGTACCCCTTGTCTCTACCCCTCAACTGCCACATCCCAGCCTCCCTGTGTCTAACTTATACATGTTTCATCCCTCCATAATAGGAGCCTTTCCCCTCCCAACACCCCTAGAGTCTTCCCCATACACCAAACTGCTACACCCTATGGACACTGCCATGTCATGTGAATGGGGGGCACTCTATAGACAGCAGCCTATTCCTGATCATGTACTAGGCAGCATGGGGTTAAACAAAATGCTGCTATACAGGGAGAGCAGGGAGTTACAGAACATAAAATAGGGGTTGCTATATAAAAAGCAGGGAGTGTAGAGAAAAAGTGCAGGGAGTTACAGTACAATGAGCGATGCTCAGATATATTATATAGAGAAAGAGTGCAGGGAGTTACAGTACAATGAGCGATGCTCAGATATATTATATAGAGAAAGAGTGCAGGGAGTTACAGTACAGTGAGTGATGCTACAGATATATTATATAGAGAAAGAGTGCAGGGAGTTACAGTACAGTGAGTGATGCTACAGATATATTATATAGAGAAAGAGTGCAGGGAGTTACAGTACAGTGAGTGATGCTACAGATATATTATATAGAGAAAGAGTGCAGGGAGTTACAGTACAGTGAGTGATGCTACAGATATATTATATAGAGAAAGAGTGCAGGGAGTTACAGTACAGTGAGTGATGCTACAGATATATTATATAGAGAAAGAGTGCAGGGAGTTACAGTACAATGAGCAGTGCTACAGATATATTATATAGAGAAAGAGTGCAGGGACATACAGTACAGTGAGTGATGCTACAGATATATTATATAGAGAAAGAGTGCAGGGAGTTACAGTACAGTGAGTGATGCTACAGATATATTATATAGAGAAAGAGTGCAGGGAGTTACAGTACAATGAGCAGTGCTACAGATATATTATATAGAGAAAGAGTGCAGGGAGTTACAGTACAATGAGCAGTGCTACAGATATATTATATAGAAAAAGAGTGCAGGGACATACAGTACAGTGAGTGATGCTACAGATATATTATATAGAGAAAGAGTGCAGGGAGTTACAGTACAGTGAGTGATGCTACAGATATATTATATAGAGAAAGAGTGCAGGGAGTTACAGTACAGTGAGTGATGCTACAGATATATTATATAGAGAAAGAGTGCAGGGAGTTACAGTACAGTGAGTGATGCTACAGATATATTATATAGAGAAAGAGTGCAGGGAGTTACAGTACAATGAGCAGTGCTACAGATATATTATATAGAGAAAGAGTGCAGGGACATACAGTACAGTGAGTGATGCTACAGATATATTATATAGAGAAAGAGTGCAGGGAGTTACAGTACAGTGAGTGATGCTACAGATATATTATATAGAGAAAGAGTGCAGGGAGTTACAGTACAGTGAGTGATGCTACAGATATATTATATAGAGAAAGAGTGCAGGGAGTTACAGTACAATGAGCAGTGCTACAGATATATTATATAGAGAAAGAGTGCAGGGAGTTACAGTACAATGAGCAGTGCTACAGATATATTATATAGAGAAAGAGTGCAGGGAGTTACAGTACAATGAGCAGTGCTACAGATATATTATATAGAGAAAGAGTGCAGGGAGTTACAGTACAATGAGCAGTGCTACAGATATATTATATAGAAAAAGAGTGCAGGGAGTTACAGTACAATGAGCAGTGCTACAGATATATTATATAGAGAAAAAAGAAAAGGTTTGGGGCAGGGACAATACCAGTACAGTGAGTGATGCTACAGATATATTATATAGAGAAAGAGTGCAGGGGAGTTACAGTACAGTGAGTGATGCTACAGTATATTATATAGAGAAAGAGTGCAGGGAGTACAGTACAGTGAGTGATGCTACAGATATATTATATAGAGAGAAAGAGTGCAGGGAGTACAGTACAATGAGCAGTGCTACAGATATATTATATAGAGAAAGAGTGCAGGGAGTTACAGTACAATGAGCAGTGCTACAGATATATTATATAGAAAAAGAGTGCAGGGAGTTACAGTACAATGAGCAGTGCTACAGATATATTATATAGAAAAAGAGTGCAGGGAGTTACAGTACAATGACAGTGCTACAGATATATTATATAGAGAAAGAGTGCAGGGAGTTACAGTACAGTGAGTGATGCAGTACAGTACAGTGAGGTGATGCTACAGATATATTATATAGAGAAAGAAGTGCAGGGAGTTACAGTACAGTGAGTGATGCTACAGATATATTATATAGAGAAAGAGTGCAGGGAGTTACAGTACAGTGAGTGATGCTACAGATATATTATATAGAGAAAGAGTGCAGGGAGTTACAGTACAGTGAGTGATGCTACAGATATATTATATAGAGAAAGAGTGCAGGGAGTTACAGTACAGTGAGTGATGCTACAGATATATTATATAGAGAAAGAGTGCAGGGAGTTACAGTACAATGAGCAGTGCTACAGATATATTATATAGAGAAAGAGTGCAGGGAGTTACAGTACAGTGAGTGATGCTACAGATATATTATATAGAGAAAGAGTGCAGGGAGTTACAGTACAGTGACTGATGCTACAGATATATTATATAGAGAAAGAGTGCAGGGAGTTTACAGTACAGTGAGTGATGCTACAGATATATTATATAGAGAAAGAGTGCAGGGAGTTACAGTACAGTGAGTGATGCTACAGATATATTATATAGAGAAAGAGTGCAGGGAGTTACAGTACAGTGAGTGATGCTACAGATATATTATATAGAGAAAGAGTGCAGGGAGTTACAGTACAATGAGCAGTGCTACAGATATATTATATAGAGAAAGAGTGCAGGGAGTTACAGTACAATGAGCAGTGCTACAGATATATTATATAGAAAAAGAGTGCAGGGACATACAGTACAGTGAGTGATGCTACAGATATATTATATAGAGAAAGAGTGCAGGGAGTTACAGTACAGTGAGTGATGCTACAGATATATTATATAGAGAAAGAGTGCAGGGAGTTACAGTACAGTGAGTGATGCTACAGATATATTATATAGAGAAAGAGTGCAGGGAGTTACAGTACAGTGAGTGATGCTACAGATATATTATATAGAGAAAGAGTGCAGGGAGTTACAGTACAATGAGCAGTGCTACAGATATATTATATAGAGAAAGAGTGCAGGGAGTTACAGTACAATGAGCAGTGCTACAGATATATTATATAGAAAAAGAGTGCAGGGACATACAGTACAGTGAGTGATGCTACAGATATATTATATAGAGAAAGAGTGCAGGGAGTTACAGTACAGTGAGTGATGCTACAGATATATTATATAGAGAAAGAGTGCAGGGAGTTACAGTACAGTGAGTGATGCTACAGATATATTATATAGAGAAAGAGTGCAGGGAGTTACAGTACAGTGAGTGATGCTACAGATATATTATATAGAGAAAGAGTGCAGGGAGTTACAGTACAATGAGCAGTGCTACAGATATATTATATAGAGAAAGAGTGCAGGGACATACAGTACAGTGAGTGATGCTACAGATATATTATATAGAGAAAGAGTGCAGGGAGTTACAGTACAGTGAGTGATGCTACAGATATATTATATAGAGAAAGAGTGCAGGGAGTTACAGTACAGTGAGTGATGCTACAGATATATTATATAGAGAAAGAGTGCAGGGAGTTACAGTACAGTGAGTGATGCTACAGATATATTATATAGAGAAAGAGTGCAGGGAGTTACAGTACAGTGAGTGATGCTACAGATATATTATATAGAGAAAGAGTGCAGGGAGTTACAGTACAGTGAGTGATGCTACAGATATATTATATAGAGAAAGAGTGCAGGGAGTTACAGTACAGTGAGTGATGCTACAGATATATTATATAGAGAAAGAGTGGCAGGGAGTTACAGTGCAGTGAGTGATGCTACAGATATATTATATAGAGAAAGAGTGCAGGGAGTTACAGTACAGTGAGTGATGCTACAGATATATTATATAGAGAAAGAGTGCAGGGAGTTACAGTACAGTGAGTGATGCTACAGATATATTATATAGAGAAAGAGTGCAGGGAGTTACAGTACAGTGAGTGATGCTACAGATATATTATATAGAGAAAGAGTGCAGGGAGTTACAGTACAGTGAGTGATGCTACAGATATATTATATAGAGAAAGAGTGCAGGGAGTTACAGTACAGTGAGTGATGCTACAGATATATTATATAGAGAAAGAGTGCAGGGAGTTACAGTACAATGAGCAGTGCTACAGATATATTATATAGAGAAAGAGTGCAGGGAGTTACAGTACAATGAGCAGTGCTACAGATATATTATATAGAAAAAGAGTGCAGGGAGTTACAGTACAATGAGCAGTGCTACAGATATATTATATAGAGAAAGAGTGCAGGGAGTTACAGTACAGTGAGTGATGCTACAGATATATTATATAGAGAAAGAGTGCAGGGAGTTACAGTACAGTGAGTGATGCTACAGATATATTATATAGAGAAAGAGTGCAGGGAGTTACAGTACAGTGAGTGATGCTACAGATATATTATATAGAGAAAGAGTGCAGGGAGTTACAGTACAGTGAGTGATGCTACAGATATATTATATAGAGAAAGAGTGCAGGGAGTTACAGTACAGTGAGTGATGCTACAGATATATTATATAGAGAAAGAGTGCAGGGAGTTACAGTACAGTGAGTGATGCTACAGATATTTTATATAGAGAAAGAGTGCAGGGAGTTACAGTACAGTGAGTGATGCTACAGATATATTATATAGAGAAAGAGTGCAGGGAGTTACAGTACAATGAGCAGTGCTACAGATATATTATATAGAGAAAGAGTGCAGGGAGTTACAGTACACTGAGTGATGCTACAGATATATTATATAGAGAAAGAGTGCAGGGAGTTACAGTACAGTGAGTGATGCTACAGATATATTATATAGAGAAAGAGTGCAGGGAGTTACAGTACAGTGAGTGATGCTACAGATATATTATATAGAGAAAGAGTGCAGGGAGTTACAGTACAGTGAGTGATGCTACAGATATATTATATAGAGAAAGAGTGCAGGGAGTTACAGTACAGTGAGTGATGCTACAGATATATTATATAGAGAAAGAGTGCAGGGAGTTACAGTACAATGAGCAGTGCTACAGATATATTATATAGAGAAAGAGTGCAGGGAGTTACAGTACAGTGAGTGATGCTACAGATATATTATATAGAGAAAGAGTGCAGGGAGTTACAGTACAGTGAGTGATGCTACAGATATATTATATAGAGAAAGAGTGCAGGGAGTTACAGTACAGTGAGTGATGCTACAGATATATTATATAGAGAAAGAGTGCAGGGAGTTAGGGAAAGTTCAGTAAATGGGGTGCTCCCCTCTTGCCCCTGTACTTGCCCCAATAGCTAACACTCAGTCCTGCTGGGCTGTCAGTCAGTCCATGTCTCTGGCTGTTCCCGTCTCTTCCTCCCTTTTCCTTCCGCCCATTCCCTGGCCTTCCTCCTCCTCCTCCTCCTCCTCCTCCTCAATGAGTCCTATTTATTACAGCCGCCCTCCCCCCACCTCCTCCCTACTGGAAACTTCACTCTCACACCCTTCCCACTAGTCTCACTGGCCCCTTACTGACAGCATGTGTGGCCCCTTACTGACAGCATGTGTGGCCCCTTACTGACAGCATGTGTGGCCCCTTACTGACAGCATGTGTGGCCCCTTACTGACAGCATGTGTGGCCCCTTACTGACAGCATGTGTGGCCCCTTACTGACAGCATGTGTGGCCCCTTACTGACAGCATGTGTGGCCCCTTACTGACAGCATGTGTGGCCCCTTACTGACAGCATGTGTGGCCCCTTACTGACAGCATGTGTGGCCCCTTACTGACAGCATGTGTGGCCCCTTACTGACAGCATGTGTGGCCCCTTACTGACAGCATGTGTGGCCCCTTACTGACAGCATGTGTGGCCCCTTACTGAAGGCATGTGTGGCCCTTGATGAAACATGTCTGCCTCCACCCTGACCCCCATAGGAGGCACTTTGAAATCCTGTGAGAACGGTAACAACACCAGGCTAAAGGGGAAATAAACCTTTCCATTAGGTGTCTCTATAATGAGAGTGAGCTACAGCTTTTTGTGAGAAATCATTGGATTCTACTCCCCCCCCCCTTTACCTTAACTCTCCCCAAGCCAATAACAAAAACAGAAAGTATCAAATAGGGCAAATTGTATAAAGTCACTTAGACCTGGGACTGTTCCCTGCCCCTTATTGGCCATTAACTTGCTGAAACCAACAATCAACTGGGGCAAAACTAAAAGACAAGCATTTACTTTAGGGACTGTTCCTGCTGAATTGTGCTTAGTACAGAGGAATACCTATGTACCATAGTTTTATGGGATCTCTCTGTACAGACTATGAGCAAACTTAGGGACTGTTCCTGCTGAATTGTGCTTAGTACAGGGAATACCTATGCTGCCATAGTTTTATGGGATCTCTCTGTACAGACTATGAGCAAACTTAGGGGACTGTTCCTGCTGAATTGTGCTTAGTACAGGGAATACCTATGTACCATAGTTTATGGGATCTCTCTGTACAGACTATGAGCAAACTTAGGGGACTGTTCCTGCTGAATTGTGCTTAGTACAGGGAATACCTATGTACCATAGTTTTATGGGATCTCTCTGTACAGACTATGAGCAAACTTAGGGGTCTGTTCCTGCTGGATTGTGCTTAGTACAGGGAATACCTATGCTGGGAGAGTTATAGAGTATATGAACCTGGTTGCACATGAACAGGTCACTATGTATAACACGGGGGAGGGGCATGTGTAGCACAGGAGATGTAGGTTGGACCCACAGACGGGGGCACCTGTTATTATTTTGGGATGGCCGGTGACATATGTTGGGGGTTTGGGCAGAGTTCAGTTGCTACTGGGATTTGGCAAATGTCAGATAAAAAAGAATGAGCAGTAACCCATAGTAACTAATCAGCAGGCAGCAAATACTAGTCAACTGCTGAAAAGCAAACATTGATTGCTATACTGCTCCTGCCTTGTATTACACATGAGGGGTAGAATGTTAACTTGCCCTTTAGACAGAACATGGGTTGGTATCTACAGCCTTTGCCAGAACCTGAACATAGAAAACCCCATTCCCTGCCCAGTGCAAAGTCCACGTCTGGGCACCGAGAAGTGCGGGATCCAAACACTCTGCAAATGTCATTCCTATTCGCTCAGAAAAGTAGTGGCCCTGGGGCCCTTGGACCTTCTCAGTCCATCTAGGGAAAATCATTACTCTGTTACACTATTAACTAGTCACTCTATTTACTGCACCCAATGTCATTTCTGCCCCCCTCTACTTGCACCCCCCCTGCTCTGATCCTGTATCTAATGGAACGTTCCATGTTCTGTGTCAGTAGATGGTGGTTTCTCTGTTTTTGGAAGAAGAGTTAATTGCGGCTGAGGCTAAGACTAATCCCAAAATGTTTTTTAATTATATTAATAGTAAAAAGATGCAGGTTGAGAGTGTTGCTCCATTAAATAATGGTACCAGTATGGTTGTAACAGATACAGAAAAGGCAAATGTGCTAAATCAGTTCTTTTCTTCAGTGTATACAATAGAGGAGTGTGAGTTCCCAGGCTCACTTTATAGCTGCACTAATGGCTCAGCTCAATCTGATCAATAAAGCTTTAATAAAAATGAATATAAACAAGGCTCCAGGGCCTGATGGCATACACCCCCGGGTTCTAAGAGAGCTTAGTTCAGTTTTAGACCAGCCCCTATTTCTGATTTTCTCAGATTCATTTTCATCTGGTATGGTGCCTATGGATTGGAGAGCAGAAATCAGCATGGCTTTATGAAGGATAGGTTATAATGTTACTAAGTTATAATGTTACTAAGTTATAATGTTACTAAGTTACAATGTTACTAAGTTATAATGTTACTATGTTATAATGTTACTAAGTTATAATGTTACTAAGTTATAATGTTACTAAGTTACAATGTTACTAAGTTATAATGTTACTATGTTATAATGTTACTAAGTTATAATGTTACTAAGTTATAATGTTACTAAGTTATAATGTTACTATGTTATAATGTTACTAAGTTATAATGTTACTATGTTATAATGTTACTAAGTTATAATGTTACTAAGTTATAATGTTACTATGTTATATGTTACTAAGTTATAATGTTACTATGTTATAATGTTACTAAGTTATAATGTTACTATGTTATAATGTTACTATGTTATAATGTTACTAAGTTATAATGTTACTAGGTTATAATGTTACTAAGTTATAATGTTACTAAGTTATAATGTTACTATGTTATAATGTTACTATGTTATAATGTTACTAAGTTATAATGTTACTATGTTATAATGTTACTAAGTTATAATGTTACTATGTTATAATGTTACTAAGTTATAATGTTACTATGTTATAATGTTACTAAGTTATAATGTTACTAAGTTGTAATGTTACTAAGTTATTATGTTACTATGTTATAATGTTACTATGTTATAATGTTACTAAGTTATAATGTTACTAAGTTATTATGTTACTATGTTATAATGTTACTATGTTATAATGTTACTATGTTATAATGTTAATAAGTTGTAATGTTACTAAGTTATTATGTTACTATGTTATAATGTTACTATGTTATAATGTTACTATGTTATAATGTTACTATGTTATAATGTTACTATGTTATAATGTTACTATGTTATAATGTTACTATGTTATAATGTTACTAAGTTATAATGTTACTATGTAAATCTCATGCAGGATGAGGGCACTTTACACAGAGATTTGACTGTTTTGCATAAAAAAGGGCACTTACTTATTGAATAGTCGTCATTATATATTTATGTGTCTCGCACTATTAATCCATTTTACAGCACATTCTCCCCCTGCCCTACTCATCAGCCTCCATTGCCCCCGACACCCTCACCCTAATATATTATATATAATAATACACCCTGTTTTATCCCATTCCCTTCACTATAACAAAGGAGCACGAGGAAGAACAATGGCAGGTCTGTTTGTACAGGTGAGAAGTGGCAGTTGGGAGGGGCCAGTGGAATTCACCTCCTCCCGTCGTCAGTTTCTAAGTGGATTTTCAGTGGATTTTCTAGGTGTTGAAACTTCAGAGAGAGAGCGGGGAGGGGGGTAGGTGTGTGTTATACAGAGAGAGGTGGGTATGTGAGCTCCCTGCCTATTAGTGTTGCTCCCAGTTCCCCCATATTACACATTATTGCCCCTGGTGCAGGAATTTGAGGTCCCCATAATGGAAAGTATTCTCTGGGGATTTTAAAGGACCTGCTGAAACTCGCACACATACCTCACACACGCCTAGCACTCCCATCCCATGATGCACAAACATGTATATACCATGTACAGTACTAATATACACACACACATGCCACACTCTATCCAGCAACCAATCAGGGCTCTGCTTTCATTTTCCTACTTACTAAAACTAACTGCCATGTTTGTCTTATAAACCCCATAATGTTGTTTGTCCAACAGATCTTTAGGGATCTCTGACTGTCTGTTTGTCCAACAGATCCTTAGGGATCTCTGACTGTCAGTTTGTCCAACAGATCTATAGGGATCTCTAACTGCCAGTTTGTCCAACAGATCTATAGGGATCTCTAACTGCCAGTTTGTCCAACAGATCTATAGGGATCTCTAACTACCAGTTTCTCCAACAGATCTATAGGGATCTAACTGTCAGTTTCTCCAACAGATCTATAGGGATCTCTAACTACCAGTTTCTCCAACAGATCTATAGAGATCTAACTGTCAGTTTCTCCAACAGATCTATAGGGATCTCTGACTGCCAGTTTGTCCAACAGATCTATAGGGATCTCTAAATGTCACTAGGAAGCACAGACTGTCATTTTGCCCAAAAGATCAAATCTTTAGAGATATCTGACTGTCAGTTTGTTTGAGGGATCAGATCTATAGGAAGTTCTACTGTGATTTTGTTTCTACGGTGTCACTGGTTTGTTAGGGCAGTTTTGCCCAGCCAAGCCCAAGTCCTAATATACCCAACAGTCCTGCCCAATTCATAATGCCCTGGCCTAATGCCCCTTCAGCTGCTGCTGGCTACAATCCTGTGGCAGCTTAATAACCTCACCTGTTCAGGTAATTAGGTACAGTCACATGCCTCCCCTTTAATGAGATACACTTATTAATCCTTGGCACTGATTGGCTGAGAAACTGCCCCACTGCCACTTCTCCTCTTCTGCTGCTGCCACAACAGAATTCAAACAATGGCTTGTCACCCTGTCTGTCTGTCTCACATCCCACTCACCCTGTCTGTCTGTCTCACATCTCACTCACCCTGTCTGTCTGTCTCACATCCCATTCACCCTGTCTGTCTGTCTCACATCCCATTCACCCTGTCTGTCTGTCTCACATCCCACTCACCCGTCTGTGTGTCTCACGTCCCACTCAACCATCTGTCTGTCTCACATCCCACTCACCCATCTGTCTCACATCCCACTCACCCATCTGTCTCACATCTCACTCACCCGTCTGTCTGTCTCACATCCTACTCACTAGTGTTGGGGCGCATATATTATCAGTGCTGGAGGAAGTGGGGTGAGTGCCAGGAACAGTTTGTGCCACACAACTCCCACATTTCTCCCAATGCCAAAAGGTGAGTGTTGTAACCAGATCCCGAGGGCCCAAGTTCCAACAAGCTCAGTGTTACTCATCACTCCCTGTCCCAAGGCATTGTGGGTATTAGTATGGCCTGAGGGCAACCATTCATCCAGCTGAAGTCTCAATGAGCAGAGTCAGTGGGTGCCCTTAGTGACCTGTGCCAGGGAGAGAACAGCCCTGGGTGAGACTTCCAGTTATTACCCCCACTGGGGCAGGATTTCTGGGGTACCAACCTCCCTGACAAACTCCAGGCCCAGGACACCTCCACTCAGTCATTCCAGGGGCCACAAGGGATGTTGGGAACAACTCTGATAACAGGAGCCCAGAAAAGTTCCCATTGCAGCGCTGGTTCCTCCTATGGAAGAACCTCACTCCAGAACTTGGGAGTGTGCCTTGACTTCCAACAGCTTGGCACATCTAGAACCCAGCATCTAGACCCCAGCACATAGACTCCAGCACCTAGAACCCAACACCTAGACTCCAGCACCTAGACTCCAGCAGATGATACTTCCTCATCTACTGGGTCTGCTGCTGGGAAGACTTGACTCTTCTGTCCTGCTAGTACCACGTCAGGATCTGCTGGCATCTACTGAACTCATTTTATGTTGCATGACATCATCGTGCTCTTATGACATTATCGTGCTGTCATGACATCATCATGCTCTTATGACTGTAAAAGCACTTACCTGAGGGGTGTCCATGAGCATGCTCCTTCTAAAGTGCCCTCTGCGGATCTCCATCTCCAGCGCTGAACAGCGGGCAATGGTCACCCTACTCCTGTGGTTCCGGCAGAACATATTTGGGAACAAATCCACTGCTCCCCAATAAATTGCTAAAGTTCCTCTCTTGCTGGAACAGATCCGTCTCAGTCCAGTGGGATCTTCACAATGGAAAGGCAGAGCCAATCAGCAGTAGGATGGGAGTTCCACTCCAGAACATAAAGGTGTCAGTAGCTGCTACTCAATATTGGGGTTCTGCTGGGTCGTACGGGTACCCCCTGTAGTTCAGCAGTCTCCTGTAGTTCAGCAGTCTCCTGTAGTTCAGCAGTCTCCTGTAGTTCAGCACTCTCCTGTAGTTCAGCAGTCTCCTGTAGTTCAGCAGTCTCCTGTAGTTCAGCACTCTCCTGTAGTTCAGCAGTCTCCTGTAGTTCAGCAGTCTCCTGTAGTTCAGCAGTCTCCTGTAGTTCAGCACTCTCCTGTAGTTCAGCAGTCTCCTGTAGTTCAGCAGTCTCCTGTAGTTCAGCAGTCTCCTGTAATGAGAGAAGTCACATATAAGGGCAGCGGTGCAATGACTCCCACGGTCTCCTGCAGTTTCAGCTCTGTCATTCCAACAAGTGTTAAGAGGTTAGTAATCCCAGCAGCCTCATAAACAACTCCCAGCAGCCTCATGTGACAGTAACAAAGAATGAAGAGAGAGAGAGAGAGAGTCACGTATGATTCCTGTTAAAGTTGTGATACAGACTGAACCGATTTCTTCCCACTAAACCTGCCCCGCCCACCGCCCTTTCTCCTCCTGTAGCCCCGCCCCCAGATCATTTTCTTCTGACTCATCTGCTCAAGTAGCCCCACCCCCATTCCCTAATCCCAGTCACCCCCTCCCTCTTATACCTGGGGGGGGGTATATAAGAGACAAGGAGGGAGGAGTTGGTAAATCAGTAGGTGGGGGGGGCCAGTTAGTATCAGTTATTAGGATTAGTCCCCGTGAGATACAGGAATAAATAAGAGGTACAGTCAGGGTGTGTCAGTATAAATGGCAGCACAGAAGGAATAGTTAGGGGAGTTGTAGTTGTACGTTACACCAGACATGTCCAAGGTGCGGCCCGGGGGCCAATTGCTGCCATTTTTCAAATTGACACGACCCTCAGCCTCCGTCATGAAATGAAGAATAATGAGGCCCCCCAGCACAATGAGATCAGGAATAACATAGCAGTAATATTAGTGATCTACCACTTGTGTGTCTGTGTGTCTGTGTGTCTGTACTGTGTCTGTGTGTCTGTACTGTGTCTGTGTGTCTGTACTGTGTCTGTGTGTCTGTACTGTGTCTGTGTGTCTGTACTGTGTCTGTACTGTGTCTGTGTGTCTGTACTGTGTCTGTGTGTCTGTGTGTCTGTGTGTCTGTGTGTCTGTACTGTGTCTGTGTGTCTGTACTGTGTCTGTGTGTCTGTACTGTGTCTGTGTGTCTGTACTGTGTCTGTGTCTGTGTGTCTGTACTGTGTCTATACTGTGTCTGTGTGTCTGTACTGTGTCTGTGTCTGTGTGTCTGTACTGTGTCTATACTGTGTCTGTGTGTCTGTACTGTGTCTGTGTGTCTGTACTGTGTCTGTGTGTCTGTACTGTGTCTGTACTGTGTCTGTACTGTGTCTGTACTGTGCAGACACACAGACACAGTACAGACACACAGACACAGTACAGACACACAGACACAGTACAGACACACAGACACAGTACAGACACACAGACACAGTACAGACACACAGACACACAGACACAGACACAGTACAGACACACAGACACAGTACAGACACGCAGACACACAGACACAGTATAGACACACAGACACAGTACAGACACACAGACACAGTACAGACACACAGACACAGTACAGACACACAGACACAGTACAGACACACAGACACAGTACAGACACACAGACACAGTACAGACACACAGACACAGTACAGACACACAGACACAGTACAGACACACAGACACAGTACAGACACACAGACACAGTACAGACACAGTATAGACCAAATGGCAGATCATTTCACTAATGTGCCCAAATATTACTGCTACGGCTACTCAATTCCTGTAATTTAATGTTAATGGAATGTTGGGTGAGTGGTTGGCCCCCACACATTTTCACCTCACCAAATCTGGCCCTCATTGCTAAAAGTTTGGGCACCCCTGCATTACAAAGTGTCAGTAGCTGATGTGGTCGGATCAGATCCAGCAGAAATAGAACAGGGACAGAACAATAAGCTGATTCCTATGTCAGTACAGACAGCAGAGCCTGGGGGAGACTTACCCTCCTCGGTGGAGCTTGAGCTGCTCTTTATAACTAACACTCACTGACTCACTGTCTCTATACAGGGCTATTACAGGAGCTACACTACACACCAACTTCACCTTCTTCATGGGGTCCCTGTACCCCAACTTCACTAAAGGGGTTGTACATTTTGAGCCTCACACTTCTGGGGCTTCTTCTCTCTAGGCTCAATGGAACTTCCACCCACATCAACTGCTGCAGCCAAACAGAAAGGAGCTCCCCCTGCAAAGCTCTGAGTTACACTGATATTCAGGAGATGGTCACTAACCTACGGACCAATCAACTGAGGATTTAAATAAATACTAATTATTTACATGGGTTTCACCCGGCAACAAGGGAATGAGGCACTGATAGGGGCATGAAGCCGTGGGGCCATTACACTTGTGGGTCCTAAACAGATTTGGAGGAGGAAACTTTAATAACTAGCTGCAAGCCTTTGCTTATTGGCCGTGACATCCCCCCAGCTATTTCAGCATATTATTATTGTACTAGAAGCAAATAAGGGTTCTGGGGGTGTAGTTCCTATATGAGGGATGATTTAGGCAAATGTTGGCCGTGCAGGATCACCTGACCTGGGAAATAAAGATGTAGATCTGCACTTCACACAAAGGACCCCAATGCTCCTGTCCCACAATTAATCTACTTGCAAATGGCAAGGGAACTATAGGGTTAAATATGAATGTCACTTTTGTGGGGGCAATCCCCCCATTATTCCTGCAAGTTCACCAGTCCCCAGAAATACTGTGGTTAGAGGCACAGTCACCAGTCAGGCTACAAGAGAGGCTTCCCTGGCTAAACTGTCACCCAAAGAAAGCGGCAGTTTATTGAAAGTGACTTTCACAAGGGTTTCTGGATTCTCTGTGATGAAACAAAATTCTCCAACATTAAAGCCAATAATATAAAGTCTGTTCAAGCCTGCGATTGTGTGAGAATAGAAGGAACTCGCACTGGGAAGGGCTCGACTCCCCACTTGCACCAGTGCTAATAAAGACTGGTACCCCATTTATCTTGCCCAATTAGCCTGTCAATCAGTGATGGAAGTGATAGAGAAGTCTGTTTAACATGACTCTTGTGATGAGTACATATGTACTGTCCATTGTGTGTTGTGTCACATGAAATCTGACCCTAAATGAAGGCCCTGTCTTAATGGGTTAAATAACTTTATACATTTCAATTATTATTATTATTTAACACATTAAGTCAGGTCCTTCATTTAAGGTCAGGTTTCATGTGACACCATGTGACCTGACTGAATCCAGACCCCTAGACTATTTACAACCCACCCTAATTCATTGTATTATCTCTACAATTCATCTCTATCTGTAACGTCCTCATTTATTACCCATGAATCCCTCTCACTGATCTAACTGAATATATACTGTGTCTTTCTACCTTTCATTTCTATTTTGCCTGATGAAGGGGCCTTGGTGCTCCCAAAGCTTGCAATCTATTTTTTTTGTTAGTCAATATAGGTATCACTTCTACACTACTTTTTGTTTGTTTTATTTATTTTTGCTACTGGCTAACACGCTACCACAGTGTTTGTTTTGTTGGTCCCAGTAACTCACAGCACAGGCAGAAAACACTGAACACTTGTAGTTGGCTAGTAAACTTGGCATCCCCCCAGCACAGGATAAATCAGTAGCCCTAATGACCACCAGCACATTCCTGGCCATAAAAACAGAATATTGGGGAATATCATTGTTCTTTCCCAACTCATTGACTGGATCAAGTGAAAGATGTTTGTGTTGAATGAGGGAACTAATATTTGTGTAACAGTGTTTGTGTGTTGTTTGGACTCCACCAACTTCCAACAACCTCTCCCACAATCCCAAATGCATTTCTTGCTTTTGCCTCACACCCCATGTCAGTTTTCTATTGGATTGGGGGGGGGGCATAACGGCAGTGCTGTTGGGGTGTTACTGGGGTGTTTGGGGGACATTGTCCCCCCATTTCAATGGCATTTGCTCTTGGGCATAAGGCAACATGACAAGTATTTGGAGTGAAACTGATCCATGATCCCTGGTATAAAGGGATAAATAGGCCCAACACCACAGTATGAGAAACCCACCCCCCCCCCATATCATGATGCTTGTGCCCCCGGTTTCACATTAGTGCTTGGGGGGTATCTGACAGACTGTCTGCAGCCCTTAGACCCCAAAAAACAATCTTGCTTGTTGCGCCATTTCTCTTTAGGCCAGTCAGTGTGTTCTTTGGCTAATTGTAAGCTCTTCAGCCCACATCTTTTTCACCAATGGGTTATTGCGGGGGCTTCTTGACAATAGTTTGGCCTCACACAGTCACTTCTAATTGTAACAGTATCACAGGGAACTTTACTCCTTCTTTCATCTTCCTGGAGCTGATCATTGGCTCAGTCTTTGCCATTTTGGCTATTCTTCTATCCATCTATCAGTCCTATTAAACAGTACTATTATAGATCGTCCAATTAGACAGCTCTATTAGATAGTTCTATTTAACAGTCCTACACAATTTTATTATAGATCGTCCAATTAGACAGTTCTATTAGATAGTTCTATTTAACAGTCCTATTACACAGTCCTAGACAATTCTATTAGACAGTTCTATTATAGACAGTCCTATTAGACAGTTGTAAAGACAGGCAAGGACTGTGGTTAAGAGAGCAGCAATGGTCTCATAATGGGGTCAAGTTAGAAAAGCTAAAACATGTGCAATGAATTGTCTCTTGCCTGGATATAAATAGAGACAATTGATGGTGTACAAGAGCAACACTCACTCAATGAGACACACACTCCTGTCCATATATTTCTATATATAATTGTGTAGAATGAGCACATTCAATTCATCATGTGATACAGAGCCGCTTATGAGCACAAAGCAGAGTGTTGGGAGTTCAGCAGATGGACATTGCCAGAAAGCCTGTCTGAATGGTTGCTCGGAATAGTTCTAGTTCAGCAACAGCCCCACAGAACACTGGCAGGGGATTGGTTGGGAATGGTATATGCACATCCACATATTTATACGGAAATACTGAAAGTTCACTCATTGTATATTCATTCTGAGTGGAAGGTACAGTAACCAATCAGCAGGTTGCACTTCCTGGTCACCCTCTGATTGGTTGCTACAGGTTACTGGGCAAACGTAGTGGGGTACAGTCTAATTTAGGGGGGCAGGGTAGGAGGCAGCCTTCTATTGAATGTATTATTCATTCATTTCTTCTCTTCCCACTCCATCCTGGCCACCTGGGTATGAAAGTACTATCTGGTAACTATGGCTAGATCCCCTAACAACCACAGAAGGAACCAACTTCAGGAAAAAGTCCAACTATCATGAGTGGATGATGGGCAATCTATGTGCCACCAATCTCTGACTGGTGCAAAGGAGGTTGGGTAATTATGTCTGGGCAGAGCACAAGTGAACTTACCTGAAGGGCAGAGAGCGGCGTTTCTTTCAAGTAAGAATTAGATGAGTCAATAAACAAGGGCACCGCCGCTGCCCATCCAGTGCCACAATACCCATGCTGTGCCCACACTCTGCTTGTGCTCTCTTCCCTCCACCTGATCGCTTAGTACAGGGGGCGGAGTCACTAGGTCTGTGAGGGCGGAGTCACTAGGTCTGTGTGGGAGGAGTCACTAGGTCTGTGTGGGGGGCTCTGGCAACTCCTGTGTGGAGCTCTGCAGGTTCTTGCGGTAACATTCCAGGCTACAAAGAGGGGTGCGGGTGTGAGAACAGGAGTACTTCTTGGGGTTACTGCAGCCGGGGACCCCACAGAGGGTGGGGGCGGGGAGCGCTGGGAGTGGCTGGGAGGGTGCAGGGGGGGGCACTCCTGTAGGAAAAGAGAGTGAAATGACATGAGCAGAGTCCTGGTAGCGGATCATGGGGCAGGGAGGCTGGCGGCCTCTTCTCTCTCGAGGAGCTTTAGCCCCCCGGGACTTGGAGGTCTTGGTGAGTCGCTCGATGGTCTGTTTCTTACTCTCCTCGGCTTTCTTAGCCGCCTGCAGCCTGCGCTTCCTCGCCTTCTCCTCCCGCTTCACCAGCATCTCCTCCGATAGTGGGGGGCATGGATAGGCGGCTGGGGGGAACAGCGGGAGGGACGGCATCTGCTGCTTCTGTAGGAGGGCTCTCTGTGGGGCAACAAATAAACATGATGACAAGAAGGAAAAGCACTTGCTTGCTCCCCCCTTCCTTTTCCCTCTGTCTGCAGCTTCCTCTTTCCCTGAGACCCCCTTCCTTTTCCCTCTGTCTGCAGCTTCCTCTTTCCCTGAGACCCCCTTCCTTTTCCCTCTGTCTGCAGCTTCCTCTTTCCCTGAGACCCCCTTCCTTTTCCCTCTGTCTGCAGCTTCCTCTTTCCCTGAGACCCCCTTCCTTTTCCCTCTGTCTGGAGCTTCCTCTCCCTTGGAGATCCCCTTCCTTTTCCCTCTGCCCTGGAGACAAAGGCAAAAGGAGGAAGAGGAATCTGCAGACAGAATATAAAGGAATATAAAAGCTGTATCTGTCATGGCCCCACCTGTCGTGCAGTTAATAGAGACTCATCAATCTCCCGCTTAAGGTCTCCATTGACATCGAGTTCCCCTCTCTCCAGAGCCTCCAGCCACTGACTCTCATCATCCTGCGGGGGCCCTGCAGCACCACTGGGGGAAGGCATGGGATCCAAGTTGCTGTCTTCATCTGAGAGGGAATAGAACCATCAGCTGAACTGATCCTCACTTCATCCACTTCATGCTCTCCTGCTACAATGGAGCTCTATCAATAGCTAAACAACATCTTGAATCTCCACTCTGTCCTCTAAACCACAGCGACTGTCACATTTAACCCCCTCCACCCATTAATAGAAGTGCCCATTAGACTGAGCATCCCATGTGAGAACAATCTCAGACTAATGTGCAGTCCACTCACTTATGCTTTGCACTCCTGCAACACTAGTTAAACTTCTAGTCTGATCAAAACCCACAAGCTGTTCCCTTGACCCCATTCCCTCTCGCCTCCTCCACCCAATCTCTGATCCACTCTCTCCTGCACTTACCCACCTATTCAATCTTTCACTCTCTACTGGTACCTTTCCATCATTATACAAACAAGCACTAATCACTCCTATCCTCAAATAACCTTCCCTTCATCCCAGCTCTCCCACTAACTATCGACCAGTTTCCCTTCTTCCATTGGGATCCACATTTTTCAGTCTTTTATCAACAAATTACTAGAAAGTCTTGTTTACAAACATCTTATCCATCATCTCACTCACAACTCCCTCCTCGACCCCCTGCAATCTGACTTCCACCCAACAACTGAAAGTGCACTCACCAAAGTAACCAATGATCTTCTACTGGCAAAGTCTACAGGTCACTATTCCATTCTAATCCTTCTAGATCTTCTTCTAGAACTCGAATGTCTCAATTGTACCCTAACCTTTAGTTGTAAACTAATCCTATTGTATCTGTAACCCTTGTTTGTTATTCACCATGTATAACTGAGGTAAAGCACCGCGTATCTTGTCAGCGATATATAAATAAATGATGATGATGAGATATAAACAGGATCCAGTTATCCATCCTGTTAGAGGCACAGCCATTGGGCAGTTGTGGAGTTGAGGGGCATCAGAAGGACAAGGGGAATGTACAGGACCAGAAGAAATCACATGACACTGCCATTGTACTACTTCATGCCATTCTGCTCCTGCCATCTGTGCCCATGTGCTGCTTTACATTTGCCCAATCCCAACAGCAGAGGGGCACAGTGAGAGGATCCAGTTATTGGGATGAAATAATGTGAATAAAGGTTCTATTTACTCACCCAGCCACGCACGGTACTGTTCTATGGGCACCCCCTCCACTGCCTCCTCCTCATCCTCACCCATTAGTGGTGATGGAGACTGACGAGCTTCTGCAATCACTGTAAATGTGGGGACACTGCGAGAGACAAAGGGGTCCAGCATTTTATTAGACACTTAAAGGAGAAGGAAAGGTAAAAACTAAGTAAGCCTTAACAGAAAGGTCCATCTAAATATACCAGTAAACCCCCAAAGTAATGTTGCTCTGAGTCCCCTGTCAAAAGAAACACTGCATTTCTTTCCTTCTATTGTGTACTCATGGGCTTCTGTATCAGACTAACTGTTTTCAGCTTAAATCTCATTGCCCTGGGCAAGAGCATGCTCAGTTTGCTCCTCTCCCCCCACCCCTCCCTTCTCTACTGTAATCTGAGCCCAGAGCAGGGAGAGACTCAGGCAGGAAGTGATGTCACACCATGTTAATACTGCAGCTCCTATCCTAAACAAACAGAGAGTTTCTAGAGCTTTTTACTCAGGTATGGTAAAACATTCTACAGAATAAATATAACATTCTAGCTTGCACTATTGCAGCTAATCTATTGGCAATAAAATGCCTCCGTAGCTTTCCTTCTCCTTTAAAGGACCAGTAACATCAAAAAATTTAATGGTTTTAAAGTAATAAAAATATAATGCAGTGTTGCCCTGCACTGGTAAAACGTATGTGTTTGCTTCAGAAACACTACTATAGTTTACATAACAAGCTGCTGTGTAGCCATGGGGGCAGCCATTCAAGCATAGGATACACAGTAGATAACAGATAAGTACTACTATAGTTTACATAACAAGCTGCTGTGTAGCCATGGGGGCAGCCATTCAAGCACAGGATACAGTAGATAACAGATAAGTATACTATAGTTTACATAACAAGCTGCTGTGTAGCCATGGGGGCAGCCATTCAAGCACA
The DNA here is from genome assembly GCF_017654675.1 of Xenopus laevis. NCBI lineage: Eukaryota > Metazoa > Chordata > Amphibia > Anura > Pipidae > Xenopus > Xenopus laevis. The sequence continues at coordinate 346,555 of NC_054372.1, read as the reverse complement.
GGATACACAGTAGATAACAGATAAGTACTACTATAGTTTATATAAACAAACTGCTGTGTAGCCATGGGGGCAGCCATTCAAGCACAGGATACACAGTAGATAACAGATAAGTACTACAAGCTGCTGTGTAGCCATGGGGGCAGCCATTCAAGCACAGGATACACAGTAGATAACAGATAAGTACTACTATAGTTTATATAAACAAGCTGCTGTGTAGCAATGGGGGCAGCCATTCAAGCACAGGATACAGCATACAGAGATAACAGATAAGTACTACTATAGTTTATATAAACAAGCTGCTGTGTAGCATGGGGGCAGCCATTCAAGCACAGGATACACAGTAGATAACAGATAAGTACTACTATAGTTTATATAAACAAGCTGCTGTGTAGCCATGGGGGCAGTCATTCAAGCACATGATACACAGTAGACAGTAGATACACAGTAGATAACAGATAAGTACTACTATAGTTGATATAAACAAGCTGCTGTGTAGCCATGGGGACAGCCATTCAAGCACAGGATACACAGTAGATAACAGATAAGTACTACTATAGTTTATATAAACAAGCTGCTGTGTAGCCATGGGGGCAGCCATTCAAGGCACAGGATACACAGTAGATAACAGATAAGTACTACTATAGTTTATATAAACAAGCTGCTGTGTAGCCATGGGGGCAGCCATTCAAAGCACAGGATACACAGTAGATAACAGATAAGTACTACTATAGTTTATATAAACAAGCTGCTGTGTAGCCATGGGGGCAGCCATTCAAGCACAGGATACACAGTAGATAACAGATAAGTACTACTATAGTTTATATAAACAAGCTGCTGTGTAGCAATGGGGGCAGCCATTCAAGCACAGGATACACAGTAGATAACAGATAAGTACTACTATAGTTGATATAAACAAGCTGCTGTGTAGCAATGGGGGCAGCCATTCAAAGGAGAAAGGCTCAGGTTACACAACAGATAAGCTCTGTAGAACATAATTGTGGTATCTGTTATCCACTATTTATCCTGTACCATATGGCCTTTTTCAAATTCTACCATTGCTACACAGCTGCTTGTTTACATGAACTATAGTAGTGTTTCTGAAGCAAATAGATTTTTAGACAGTTTTACTAATGCAAGACAACATTAAATGATATTTTATTACTTTAAAACACTTTCCTAGTTTGGTGTTACTGTTGCTTTAAGTCTTACACCTGACAGTGGGAGGAGCACGAGGGGTGGATATTACGGTTATAAAGACTTACCTTTTGGTGCCCAGGACCTGCCCCCCTAGTTTGATCTTTAGCTTGAGTTGAGGTTTGGCTTGTGCTTTTGGGGTGCTTTCAGGCCAGAGCCCCGGAGTCCTCCCATCTTGGTGATGTTTCTTCTTGTGTTTCTTGTGCTTTTTGTGTTTCTTCTTGTGAATCCCGTGAGCCGCATCGTCTGTCTCTGCGGAGAGAAGAGTGAGTGAATGAGTCGCACCCACATCATGGGGGTCCCTGCACCCCACTGAGTCTCGGGGCACCCACATAGTATCAGCGTGGGGATGATTGGGGGGTGAAGATGTCAATGACACACGTACAATATATAATACACAATATAAAATTTACAATATATAATACACAATATACAATACACACTATTCAATGCACAATATATAATATAAAATATTCAATATACCATATTCAATATACCATATATATTAGACAATATACAATATACAAAAGCCATGAATATCTTGTAAATTATATCCTTATAAATGGTGAGTTCTGATGTCATCAGTTATAAACGGTGAGTAGTGATGTCATTTCTGTCACATGACTCACTGAAACGTGTGTATTATAATAAATAAAGTACCCCCAGTTGTAAAATATGAGGATATTAGAAGTTACCTCGGAGTTCCATGACCTGTATAAAAACACTCGGCCTTCGGCCTCGTACTTTTATATGGTCATGAAACTCCTGGGTGACTTATAATATCCTTATAATTTACAAGAGGGGGTACTTTATTCACTATATTTAATAGACACAATAGACAATACAGAAGTGTAAGTATGAGGGGTGAGAGCTGTGTATAATGGGAGTGTACAAGTGTAGATAAGTGTCAGTATAATATACACAGGGATATTCTGAGACAATTTGCAATTGGTTTTCATGTTTTGTTATTTAGCTTTTTATTCAGCAACTCTCCAGTTTGTAGTTCCAGTAGTCTGGTTGCTAGGGTCTCAATTCCCCTAGTAACCATGCTCGTTTGACGAATTGAAGGGACAGAGACAAGTAATGGATGGGTGACCGGGGTCGCCGACCCCCAGAGCGGTGACACAGGAGAAGAGGAAAGGTGTAAGTAGAGGCAAAGAGAAATGAAGAGAAGTAAAAAAAAAAACGTGAGCCAGAGAGACTCCCCAATAAGCCACTTACCCTGCCCCTCCATTTCTCTCCGGCTCTCACTGTTACTCGTGTCTCTCTCACCTACTTCCGGGCGAAAGTTTCCGCCCACCTCGTGCCCTGATTGGATGCTGGCTTCTACTCGCACACGATTGGCTGACGGTTAGTCCCGTATCGCGAGGTGGCTGACTCCGTTCCGGAACAATTCGTTATATAAACACGAGGTCAAGTTTACCATTTTTATCCTGCCCCTTCTATCAACCAATAAAGTTGTAGCGCCCGTATGGAACTAGCCAATGCCGCATCACTAGCTCTATGTCCTCAATTATAATTGGCTAAGAGCTGGCTAGGGGGTGTGGTAACATCTGTTGCTGGCCGAGAAGCAGGAAGACTAGGGAAGATGGCGGCTGGGGAGCCGGTGGTGCGGCCCTGGGAGAGGAGCGGCTCAAGGACGTGGTGAGAGGATGGACAACAGCGGGGGATTATGGGAAAGGAAGGAGGACTCGGGGCGCCTGGTGAGTGGAGGAAGTGTAGGGTGAGAAATGGAAGGAGAGCCGAGTGTAGTGACTGATAAACTAGAGATATTGTCTCTGAGAGGCGCCTCCCTGCGCTCTACCAACTTCTACTGACTGAGGGGGGTGTCACGTGACTACTGTATACTGGGTTATACCATTATCCTGTGCTACGGGGGAGCCATTCCTATACCCGCCCTGTATTCACTTACTGGAACATTATTGTCTGTCTTATTGTGGCCCCAATAGTCCCCCCCGTGTTGTGAGTTCCAGCCGGACACGTGACTCACTGCGGCTGAGATCTGCTGTCTGTCTGTGTGTATATATATATATATGTGTGTGTGTATATATATATATGTGTATATATTGTGCCCCCGGCTGTCACTGCTTATCTACCTCATACACTCACCTGTGGGACCTGCTGCCATTGGGGAGTCACGTGTGCTGCTCATACATCTCTTCTGTCTGTGTCTGTCTGTGTCTGACTGTCTGTGTCTGACTGTCTGTGTCTGACTGTCTGTGTCTGACTGTCTGTGTCTGTCTGACTGTCTGTGTCTGACTGTCTGTGACTGTCTGTGTCTGTGTCTGACTGTCTGTGTCTGACTGTCTGTGTCTGACTGTCTGTGACTGTCTGTCTGTGTCTGACTGTCTGTCTGTGTCTGTCTGTCTGACTGTCTGTGTCTGACTGTCTGTGTCTGACTGTCTGTCTGTGTCTGACTGTCTGTGTCTGACTGTCTGTGACTGTCTGTCTGTGTCTGACTGTCTGTCTGTCTGTGTCTGTCTGACTGTCTGTGTCTGACTGTCTGTGTCTGACTGTCTGTGTCTGACTGTCTGTGACTGTCTGTCTGTGTCTGACTGTCTGTCTGTGTCTGTCTGTCTGTGTCTGTCTGACTGTCTGTGTCTGACTGTCTGTGTCTGACTGTCTGTGTCTGACTGTCTGTGTCTGACTGTCTGTGTCTGTCTGTCTGTGTCTGTCTGACTGTCTGTGTCTGACTGTCTGTGTCTGACTGTCTGTGACTGTCTGTCTGTGTCTGACTGTCTGTCTGTGACTGTCTGTCTGTGTCTGACTGTCTGTGTCTGTCTGTCTGTGTCTGTCTGACTGTCTGTGTCTGACTGTCTGTGTCTGACTGTCTGTGTCTGACTGTCTGTGTCTGACTGTCTGTGTCTGACTGTCTGTGTCTGTCTGTCTGTGTCTGTCTGTCTGTCTGTCTGTGTCTGACTGTCTGTCTGTGTCTGACTGTCTGTCTGTGTCTGACTGTCTGTCTGTGTCTGACTGTCTGTCTGTGTCTGACTGACTGTCTGTGTCTGACTGTCTGTGTCTGACTGTCTGTGTCTGACTGTCTGTGACTGTCTGTGTCTGTGTCTGACTGTCTGTGTCTGACTGTCTGTGACTGTCTGTCTGTGTCTGACTGTCTGTGTCTGACTGTCTGTGTCTGACTGTCTGTCTGTGTCTGTCTGTCTGTGTCTGTGTCTGACTGTCTGTGTCTGACTGTCTGTGACTGTCTGTCTGTGTCTGACTGTCTGTCTGTGTCTGTCTGTCTGTGTCTGTCTGACTGTCTGTGTCTGACTGTCTGTGTCTGACTGTCTGTGTCTGACTGTCTGTGTCTGACTGTCTGTGTCTGACTGTCTGTGTCTGACTGTCTGTGTCTGACTGTCTGTGTCTGTCTGTCTGTGTCTGTCTGACTGTCTGTGACTGTCTGTCTGTGTCTGACTGTCTGTCTGTGTCTGTCTGACTGTCTGTGTCTGACTGTCTGTGTCTGACTGTCTGTGTCTGACTGTCTGTGTCTGTCTGTCTGTGTCTGTCTGTGTCTGACTGTCTGTCTGTGTCTGACTGTCTGTCTGTGTCTGACTGTCTGTCTGTGTCTGACTGTCTGTCTGTGTCTGACTGACTGTCTGTGTCTGACTGACTGTCTGTGTCTGACTGACTGTCTGTGTCTGACTGTCTGTGACTGTCTGTCTGTCTGTGTGACTGTCTGTGTCTGACTGTCTGTCTGTGTCTGACTGTCTGTCTGTGTGTGACTGTCTGTGTCTGACTGTCTGTGACTGTCTGTCTGTCTGTGTGACTGTCTGTGTCTGACTGTCTGTCTGTGTCTGACTGTCTGTGTCTGACTGTCTGTGTCTGACTGTCTGTGTCTGACTGTCTGTGTCTGTCTGTCTGTCTGTCTGTGTCTGACTGTCTGTCTGTGTCTGACTGACTGTCTGTGTCTGACTGACTGTCTGTGTCTGACTGTCTGTGACTGTCTGTCTGTCTGTGTGACTGTCTGTGTCTGACTGTCTGTCTGTGTCTGACTGTCTGTCTGTGTGTGACTGTCTGTGTCTGACTGTCTGTGACTGTCTGTCTGTCTGTGTGACTGTCTGTGTCTGTCTGACTGTCTGTGTCTGACTGTCTGTGTCTGACTGTCTGTGTCTGACTGTCTGTGTCTGACTGTCTCTGTCTGTCTGTCTGTCTGTGTCTGACTGTCTGTCTGTGTCTGACTGTCTGTCTGTGTCTGACTGACTGTCTGTGTCTGACTGACTGTCTGTGTCTGACTGTCTGTGTCTGACTGTCTGTGTCTGACTGTCTGTGTCTGACTGTCTGTGTCTGACTGTCTGTGTCTGACTGTCTGTGTCTGTCTGTCTGTGTCTGTCTGTCTGTGTCTGACTGTCTGTCTGTGTCTGACTGTCTGTCTGTGTCTGACTGTCTGTCTGTGTCTGACTGACTGTCTGTGTCTGACTGTCTGTGTCTGACTGTCTGTGTCTGACTGTCTGTGTCTGACTGTCTGTGTCTGACTGTCTGTGTCTGACTGTCTGTGTCTGACTGTCTGTGACTGTCTGTGTCTGTGTCTGACTGTCTGTGTCTGACTGTCTGTGTCTGACTGTCTGTGACTGTCTGTCTGTGTCTGACTGTCTGTGACTGTCTGTCTGTGTCTGACTGTCTGTCTGTGTCTGTCTGTCTGACTGTCTGTGTCTGACTGTCTGTGTCTGACTGTCTGTCTGTGTCTGACTGTCTGTGTCTGACTGTCTGTGACTGTCTGTCTGTGTCTGTCTGTCTGTGTCTGTCTGACTGTCTGTGTCTGACTGTCTGTGTCTGACTGTCTGTGTCTGACTGTCTGTGTCTGACTGTCTGTGTCTGACTGTCTGTGTCTGTCTGTGTCTGTCTGACTGTCTGTGTCTGACTGTCTGTGTCTGACTGTCTGTGACTGTCTGACTGTCTGTCTGACTGTCTGTGTCTGACTGTCTGTGTCTGACTGTCTGTGTCTGACTGTCTGTGTCTGACTGTCTGTGTCTGACTGTCTGTGTCTGTCTGTGTCTGACTGTCTGTCTGTGTCTGACTGTCTGTCTGTGTCTGACTGTCTGTCTGTGTCTGACTGACTGTCTGTGTCTGACTGACTGTCTGTGTCTGACTGACTGTCTGTGTCTGACTGTCTGTGACTGTCTGTCTGTCTGTGTGACTGTCTGTGTCTGACTGTCTGTCTGTGTCTGACTGTCTGTCTGTGTGTGACTGTCTGTGTCTGACTGTCTGTGACTCTGTCTGTCTGTGTGACTGTCTGTGTCTGACTGTCTGTCTGTGTCTGACTGTCTGTCTGTGTGTGACTGTCTGTGTCTGACTGTCTGTCTGTGTCTGACTGTCTGTCTGTGTCTGACTGTCTGTGTCTGACTGTCTGTGTCTGGCTGTCTGTCTGTGTCTGTCTGTCTGTGTCTGACTGTCTGTCTGTGTCTGACTGTCTGTGTGTGACTGACTGTCTGTGTGTGACTGTGTCTGACTGTCTGTGTGTCTGACTGTCTGTGTGTGACTGTCTGTGACTGTGTCTGACTGTCTGTGTGTGACTGTGTGTGATTATCTGTGACTGTCTGTGTCTGTCTGTGTGTGACTGTCTGTGTGTGTGACTGTCTGTCTGTGTCTGACTGTGTGTGACTGTCTGTGTGTGACTGTCTGTGACTGTGTGTGATTGTCTGTGACTGTCTGTCTGTGACTGTCTGTCTGTGTCTGACTGTCTGTGTGTGTCTGACTGTCTGTGACTGTCTGTCTGTGTCTGACTGTCTGTGTCTGACTGTCTGTCTGTGTCTGACTGTCTGTGTCTGACTGTCTGTCTGTGTCTGACTGTCTGTCTTTGTCTGACTGTCTGTCTTTGTCTGACTGTCTGTCTGTGTCTGACTGTCTGTCTGTGTCTGACTGTCTGTCTTTGTCTGACTGTCTGTGTGTGACTGTCTGTGTGTGACTGCTCAACTGATGATTCCCTCTCATTATTCCCCTGTGTGTATCACTGTGTAACACTTCTACTACTAACTACCATCTCTCACTATTACTCACATGTCTAACCCTGTCCACTTCTACTTACTCTCCTACTCCTCCCCCGTCACTTACCTGCTCTCTACTCACATCCACTCACTGACTGCACTTCCCTCTCCTCATTCTAAATATATAAGGGGGATATGATCACTATATATAAATATATAAGGGGATATGATCACTATATATAAATATATAAGGGGATATGATCACTATATATAAATATATAAGGGGATATGATCACTATATATAAATATATAAGGGGATATGATCACTATATATAAATATATAAGGGGATATGATCACTATATATAAATATATAAGGGGATATGATCACTATATATAAATATATAAGGGGATATGATCACTATATATAAATATATAGGGGATATGATCACTATATAAATATATAAGGGGATATGATCACTATATATAAATATAATAAGGGGGATATGATCACTATATATAAATATATAAGGGGGATATGATCACTATATATAAAATATATAAGGGGGATATGATCACTATATATAAATATATAAGGGGGATATGATCACTATATATAAATATATAAGGGGGATATGATCACTATATATAAATATATAAGGGGAATATGATCACATATATAAATATATAAGGGGAATATGATCACGATATATAAATATATAAGGGGAATATGATCACTATATATAAATATATAAGGGGGATATGATCACTATATATATATATATAAATATATAAGGGGGGTATGATCACTATATATAAATATATAAGGGGGTATGATCACTATATATAAATATATAAGGGGGATATGATCACTATATATAAATATATAAGGGGGATATGATCACTATATATAAATATATAAGGGGGTATGATCACTATATATAAATATATAAGGGGGATATGATCACTATATATAAATATATAAGGGGGGTATGATCACTATATATAAATATATAAGGGGGATATGATCACTATATATAAATATATAAGGGGGTATGATCACTATATATAAATATATAAGGGGGATATGATCACTATATATAAATATATAAGGGGGATATGATCACTATATATAAATATATAAGGGGGATATGATCACTATATATAAATATATAAGGGGATATGATCACTATATATAAATAAGGGATGAATATATATAAGGGGATATGATCACTATATATAAATATATAAGGGGGATATGATCACTATATATAAATATATAAGGGGGGTATGATCACTATATATAAATATATAAGGGGGATGTGATCACTATATAAATATATAAGGGGGATGTGATCACTATATATAAATATATAAGGGGAATGTGATCACTATATATAAATATATAAGGGGAATGTGATCACTATATATAAATATATAAGGGGAATGTGATCACTATATAAATATATAAGGGGGATGTGATCACTATATATAAATATATAAGGGGATGTGATCACTATATATAAATATATAAGGGGATGTGATCACTATATATAAATATATATAAGGGGATGTGATCACTATATATAAATATATAAGGGGGATGTGATCACTATATATAAATATATAAGGGGATATGATCACTATATATAAATATATAAGGGGATGTGATCACTATATATAAATATATAAGGGGATGTGATCACTATATATAAATATATAAGGGGGATATGATCACTATATATAAATATATAAGGGGGATATGATCCACTATATATAAATATATAAGGGGATATGATCACTATATATAAATATATAAGGGGATATGATCACTATATATAAATATATAAGGGGATATGATCACTATATATAAATATATAAGGGGGATATGATCACTATATATAAATATATAAGGTGATGATCACTAATACAAGCAGGGGATATGATCACTATATATAAATATATAAGGGGATATGATCACTATATATAAATATATAAGGGGATATGATCACTATGTATAAATATATAAGGGACAATAAAGAAATATAAATATATGGAGGACCATAGAATAAAACACAAGATACATTGTGATATAACAGTGTTTCATACAGGGATGTGTTTATATTATAAGAGAATTATTTGCCTTTTATGACTTGGGCAGGAGTAGAGCTCAGGGCTGAAGCTGATGTTGGTATTTGTACATTCAGCTACTAATAATGTGGGACGATCAGTTAGAGACATAATAATAAAGTATAATAATAATTGTGTTGTCCTCCCTACGTATTACCCTGTGTGTAGTGCGACATACAGCTAAACCTCCTCACACTCCAATAAAGAGACGGAGAACTGAAGTCTGTCCATTTTACTGGATAACAAAGGGGAATAAGATGTGAAACTGTACCAAATAACAGAGAATGGAGTAAATGGATTGCAATGAGCAATGTAATATAAACGTATAGGAGTACAGAGTGCAATGTAAAGCGCAAATGTCTGGTGATTTGGTGCAACGTTGAGTCTATTTACCAGCGATGCGACAGTGAGGAGACAATGGAACTGTATCCTTCTTCTACACCATGACTTGTAAAATGGACTCTTGCCTCCCACAATCCATTGCACTAGGTCACATGGTGGAAGTACGGTAACCAGATAGGTTCAAATGCACTGCTGTAACTGGCCTTATGGAGTGCTGGATATATATCTGAAATAGCCACCAGAGGGAGTTCACAGCAAGTGAGTCGTGACGTATCATAGCATGGTGGAAGCTTGTACTGGAGCCATAACAATAATGTATAATAATAATAATAATGAATCCAAGGAGTAATACTGGGTCCCTCTGTCTCTCATCAGGCTCAGGAGCAGTGCCCTGGGGTGAACAGCCGACCCTATGTGTGTGAGACGGGTCACTGCTGTGGGGAGACCGGCTGCTGCACCTACTACTATGAGCTGTGGTGTGAGTATAATATATACTAGGATACCCTCTGAGTAGCACTGACTGTCAGGGACTAGAAAGCTAGAGTGGCTGAGGGTGGCAGGGAATGGAAGGCTAGAGTGCCAAATAACAATACAGTTCTATTTCCCTATATCTACTAATTTTAGATTTATGGGGAGCTTCAAATGACACCCCCCCAATATAAAGCCCCCATGCTCTTCCATGGAGCCCTGCAGTCCCCTAGACATGTGGCAGTTTTTGCTGCAAACTGACAGTTGTACTTCCTGACAGGGTTCTGGTTTCTATGGAGCGTCCTGATCCTTCTGAGCTGCTGTTGTGCCTACCGACACCGCCGTGCAAAACTGCACCTGCAGCACCAGCAGAGACAGAGGGAGATCAACCTGATCACTTACCAACGTGCCTCACACTACTCACCCTCTACACTGGATCTCAGTAAGTACTTACAGTCTGTATGTACAACCCATTCACTTACTACACTACACAGCGTGAGATCAACCTGATCACTTACCAACGTGCCTCTCACTACTCACCCTCTACACTGGATCTCAGTAAGTCCTTACAGTCTGTATGTACAACCCATTCACTTACTACACTACACAGCGTATGATCAACCTGATCACTTACCTCTCACTACTCACCCTCTACACTGGATCTCAGTAAGTCAGTCTGTATATACAACCCATTCACTTACTACACTACACAGCGTATGATCAACCTGATCACTTACCAACGTGCCTCTCACTACTCACCCTCTACACTGGATCTCAGTAAGTCAGTCTATATGTACAACACATTCACTTACTACACAATGTAGCCGCGCTGGGAGGGGACAGTGATTGGGTTTATTTTGTCGGGAGACAAAATTGGGATGTGGAGACTTGTTCCATTGGTTGACGCCTTCATATTTTCCACCTACAGGAGTGTTGGCATCTTTTAAGCTCCCGGCTTATGAGGAAGTTGCGTGCCGTCCCACAACCCCTCCACCTCCATACAGCTCCATCCTCAACCCATTTGGACCGCCTTCTTCCCCACCCCCATCACTGGAGGACACAGCCTCCCCTAGTACGGAGCCCTCCAGCTGTTGCTCTTGTAACTCAGACTGTGAGACTTCAGGCAGTAGCTCGTCCTTCTCTCTGCAGGTCACAGATGAGACCGGGGCGAGCCAGGGAAGCACGGCCAGTTGGGAGGAGAGTCCGGAGGAGGAGGAGCAGGGGGCCATTGGCAGGGGGGCTGCCTTCTCTTCCTATGTGGACTTGTTTGAGGGAGGCAGCCATATCTTCTGGGCCATTGAGGAGGAAGAGGAGGAGGATGATGATGAGGAGGAAGAAGAGCGTTACAGACGGCGGAGGCTGACGGGGGACTCTGGGATAGAGGTGTGCCGCTGTCAGATAGTGGGAGAGGAAGAGGAAAGGAGCGACCCACATGACAGTCCTGGGTGCGCAGAGAGAAATAAAACAGAGGGTGGGGAGTCTCCATTAGAGAAGGACGAGGTAGAGGCAGACTCACCTGTGCAGCCCGTATGAACAGATCAGGAGAAATCTAAGGATAGAAGGTGCACACCCAGGAGATAATGTGAGGTGCTAATCTAAATGAGGCTCCCCCTACAAGTCTTCAAGGTTATAACGGACAAAAAATCAAAAGAAGGATTGCACACTCTAGCTCAAACAAAGTTTTATTACATCAAAAAATGTTACAAAAATAGTAGCAAAACAAATTAGCCCAACGCGTTTTGATCAAAGAATGGTCTTCCTCAGGGGAAAACAAAATGAAAAATTAAAAGAAAAAAGCAGAACGATTGTAAGGTCCAAGCAGGTTTTATACCTTCCTTAGTATTGTATCCTTTCATTGACATTCATGATCCGGTATCTGACGTCATTTCCGCTTCCTCCAAGAGCTGAAGGTGCGGAGCAATGTATTGTGGGCGATGATCTGGAACGTATATGCCTTCCACCGTACTCCCTGTTGTGACAATCGCTTGTGCTTGCTGTTATATTCAATCTGAATCAAGAAGAGTTACAGTATGCAATATTCCTTTGTGCTTGGAATTTCCATATGCTTTAATAAATATAAACCAACAAAGGGTGACCGTGATGTGGTACCCTAGGCATCAAATGAGGCACATGTATATGCAGCAATGTTAAACAATTACACAATAAATGAACAGGCATGCACAACAATGTACACAATGGAGACACAGGAAAAGTACAATAAATTATAGGGTTATTATATAAATATAAAAAAATCTCATTCATAGGAACTTACGTCCGGCCGTCCTTAAAAGGGTGTTAAAGTCAATAGTGAAAATGTTGCAAAGAAAAGTTAAACTTCCACCTAAACTAAACGTGGTGGGTATTGAGAAGTCCTATGGCGTAGTCTGAGGCTGAGCAATCAATGGCTTATCATCTGGTCTGCAGAAAGCAAGATAACATATCAGCAAGACCTGTAGGTGGAACAGTATTCAAACAAAATATCCTTTCTGCTTCCTTCTCGAGTAATAATGTTTGTTTTTATCAACCCTCCAGCAGAGGAAAAGACCTGATCAGTGCCCGTTAGGAGCAGCGAGGAGATATTATGATTGTTCCTTTCAGTGTTGTAACAATGGAGTTGTTTCCTTACTAATCTCCTCCAAAATCTTTTACTTTCTGAATCGTTTTCCCTGTGTAATATAACGCCACAAAGGTGTATTGGCATGTAATCCTCTGTTTAACATTCAACCTCTGTAAAGGCTGTGGAGAGGCAAAAGATTCTTCAACCACATCAGGAGTATTTCCCCTCTCCCGAAACCTGTCAGCCATAGATTGTAAAGAATCGTCCAATTCATGTGGGTCTGATATGTTTGACCCTGGTCAATTGGGAATAGGGTACAACTTTAATTGGTGATAAAGGAGCTAAAGTGTGCCATCCTTCTTTTGATTATTTTTTAAACAGAGCAGGAGAATTGCAGGAAAATGATCCAATTGCAGTTTCACCAAGGAAACATCTGATGTACAGAGGGGACCAACCAGAAGCCATTTCTCTCACCCTGTCACTTAATGTCTCTCCCACGCATCTCTCAGCTGGTCATTGGACAGCAGGGTGAAGAGATGAGGGAGTTGTACCCCACTAGGGGAATGGATGGGTAAGGAGCAAGAATATGGAGCCATGGTCCTGCGCAGTCTGTCTCTCATGTCAGAGATGATAGAGACTTGGGTCCATGGAGTCCCTAATTGAACCACAAATGTGTCTATGAACTGGCACAACCCATCAATCCCCTGTGTCATTCCATCTTGGGGGATATTTAGAACTAGAGGTGTCTGTTAGTGATGGGCTGTTATGTCCTAAACTACTAATAAAGGCTTTTTAAATAAGAAGATTACTCTGTTGTGCTGTTCTAAACGTTCCTAGTCAGTAGGCCCTGGCATATGCACCAGACATCGGTAGTCTTCAGCCATGATTTGTAGCACCAGACATCGGTACTCTTCAGCCATTATTAGTAGCACCAGCTTTCTGTACTCTTCAGCCATGATTAGTTGCACCAGACATCGTACTCTTCAGCCATGATTAGTAGCACCTGGTATGAGTAGTTTTCAGCCATCATTAGTAACACCAGGCATCAGTAGTTCAGCCATGATTAGTAGCACCAGGCATCGGTACTCTTCAGCCATTATTAGTAGCACCAGGTCTCCATACTCTTTAGCCATGATTCATAGCACCAGGCATCGGTACTCTTCAGCTATTATTAGTAGCACCAGCTTTCTGTACTCTTCAGCCATGTTTAGTTGCACCAGACATCATACTCCAGCCATTATTAGTAGCACCAGGTCTCCGTACTCTTCAGCCATGATTAGTAGCACCAGACATCGGTACTCTTCAGCCATTATTAGTAGCACCAGGTCTCCGTACTCTTCAGCCATGATTCGTAGCACCAGACATCATACTCTTCAGCCATGATTAGTAGCACCAGACATCGTACTCTTCAGCCATGATTAGTAGCACCAGACATCAGTACTCTTCAGCCATGATTAGTAGCACCTGGTATCAGTAGTCTTCAGCCATGATTAGTAACACCAGGCATCAGTAGTCTTCAGCTATGATTAGTAGCACCAGACCGGTACTCTTCAGCCATTATTAGTAGCACCAGGTCTCCGTACTCTTCAGCCATGATTAGTAGCACCAGACATCATACTCTTCAGCCATGATTAGTAGCACCAGACATCGTACTCTTCAGCCATGATTAGTAGCACCAGACATCAGTACTCTTCAGCCATGATTAGTAGCACCTGGTATCAGTAGTCTTCAGCCATGATTAGTAACACCAGGCATCAGTAGTCTTCAGCTATGATTAGTAGCACCAGGCATCAGTAGTCTTCAGCCATGATTAGTAACACCAGGCATCAGTACTCTTCAGCCATGATTAGTTGCACCAAACATCAGTAGTCTTCAGCAATGATTAGTAACACCAGGCATCAGTACTGTGACAAATACTGAGTGTGACCAAAATCTCCTTCTACTGGTCCCATTTTATCCATAGCTAACTGACTAGTACACATTTAAACCAAGATGGTGTTTCTTCTTTGTTCTACTTTCCCGCCAAAAAACTTTAAACAAAGGAGCTCCCAGGATAGCCCTCCAGAAGAGATGGACAACCCCCTCCAAGGTATTTCCCCCTCCCCTAATGATGCAGCAGGGCCCCTGCCAATCAGACCTGCTTGGGTGGGGTTAACCAGAAGCAAGGCCGGCCTCCCAGCCAATCAACCCTAGGGGGTGGGGAAAAGGCCAGGTATACCAGAGGGGAGGGCTAGAGAGTTGTTGTTGTTCGTCTGGGGTGTAACCTGGCTGTGGCAGGGCACCCTCCTCTGCGGTTCCTTGGAGTTTATCCTAGCTGAGGCAGGAAGACTCCCTCCAACAGTTTGGATTCCCCTACCTCCCAGAAGACTTTTTATACCTGGATCCCCTTGAGGTATGGTTGTTCTGTGGATTTACCCAAAGGCACTTTGCTCCTTACCCCTTTGAAATTGCCCAAAGGAACTCCCTGACTTTGTATTTGGATTTGCCTGGAGGGCGTGTGCATCTTGCTGTGGACGCTCCAAGGGAAGCTCTTTGTTTCGGACCAGGAGTGTTTTGGACTTGGGGGAGTTCATATGCTAATGCCGTGTACCTGATCTACTGTTTGTTGTATATCTGAAATAAACTCCTGTGTAAACCCTTCTTACAAGTGTGGTATTTCCCTGTGTGTGCTAGTTGGTCATACGTCACACGTTTACGTAACATTCTGGTGGCAAGCGGTGCGGATAATGGAAACTAGCACATCAGGGAACTTCGCAAACCTTACAGCTCAGGAGATTACTGAGCTCAGGCTACCAACGCTACAAAGGCTCTGCCACACATGGGGTATTGACACAGTGGGAAAGCGGAGACAGGAACTCATAGAACTTCTCACACACCATTCTCTACCTACCCAGGAAGGTGATGCCCAGGGTGACCCAGAAACCCCTGAGGAGGGAGAAGAAAGCTATAATTTGCACCAAGATGCAGCTGGGGAACCTGAGGACAACACCGTTACCTTGTTCAGAAACACCTTGCTGCTATTGGTCCAGGGCTGACCCCAGCAGAACAGCTAGAGGTATTGCGCCTAACTATACAGGGAAATCAGCCTAGGAACTTGAGTTCTGGGCCCACAGCAGGGCCAACCATTGCACGACAGCCAGTTGTGAAACTGACTCATGCTGCCTTCCCTGCCTTTGATGAGTCTAAGCAGAGCATAGACAGCTTCCTTCGCTCCTTTGAAGGTTTATGTGAGGACCACCAAGTTCCCCAGGATGAGTGGGTGCTTATTTTGGCTGGTAAACTCACTGGTAAAGCTAGCGAAGTCTATTTGGAAATTCCATACCCCCAGCGAGCAAATTATTGGAAAGTGCGTCAGATTCTCCTCGCCAGCTACGCCATCACTCCAGACTTCTACAGAAGAGCTTTCCGCACCCGGCGTAAAGCCTCCCAAGAAACTCACCAGGATTACGGGAATAAGTTGCAGAGGGATTTCCGCAACTGGGTACGGGGGAATAAAGTTAATTCCCTTGAGGATTTGTGCCAGTTGATGCTAAAAGAACAATTCTTCGAAAACTGCTCCCTTGAAGTGCGACAATGGGTTGGGGACCGTAAGCCTGGTACCTTGGAGGAGGCCACCCAGTTAGCAGATGAGTACCTGGAGAATCGTGTCCAGTCCCAGCCACTTACCCTACCCCTGAGTCCTACAAACCACTCCTGTGAGGCTGATCGTACCCATGCTCTACATGCCAGCCATGTGACAGTCAGGGCCCTTCCAGATTCTAAACCAATTAGGATTCCTCTGGCCTGTTTTATTTGTGGTTGTACTACTCACTTACAGGCAACATGCCCACGCAGACTCCCTAACCTGACCCCAATAAGACTGCCACCTGCCAAATCTGCAAATATTGTATCACAGGGGGTCACTGAGTGTCAAGTGCAGGATGCCCAAGAGTCTGGTCCCCATATCTACAGGAAGCAACAAGTGAATATTGATGCATTAGACCTAAAAGAATTTAGAGTGTCAGCAGTCAACTTGTGTGCCCCAAAAAGGTGGGAGAACAACTGTGCACCCAGGAGAGGACACAGGGGTGTTCCACAGACAAGACTGGAACATCAAACAAAACTTATAACCCCTACTCCAATTCATAGTAACAGATACAAAGTCACCAATTCTCCAAACTGCAAAGTCTACATTGGAAACCTTGGCAAGCATGGCCATAAGACTATATTGGAGCAGGCATTTGGATATTATGGCCCTTTACGTAGTGTGTGGGTGGCCAGGAGCCCCCCGGGTTTCGCATTTGTGGAATTTGAACACCACAGAGATGCTGCTGATGCAGTACAAGAACTAAATAAACGGACTTTGTGTGGGCGTCAAGTTAAGGTGGAATTTGCATCCACAGACAGACAAAGTAGCAATAAGGCTCCTCAATCCCCATGCAAATGGCTCCCAACACAAAGAAGAATATGGACTGAAAGAAACAACTATGTCACCCAAAGATTTCACTGAGCCAGTGGGGCCTTCAAAGTGCAGCCGGGACTCACCCTACAAAGGGGATCCCCAGCAATGCACTTACTATGGGGGGGAAGAAATGTGACAAATACTGAGTGTGACCAAAATCTCCTTCTACTGGTCCCATTTTATCCATAGCTAACTGACTAGTACACATTTAAACCAAGATGGTGTTTCTTCTTTGTTCTACTTTCCCGCCAAAAACTTTAAACAAAGGAGCTCCCAGGATAGCCCTCCAGAAGAGCTGGGACAACCCCCCTCCAAGGTATTTCCCCCTCCCCTAATGATGCAGCAGGGCCCCTGCCAATCAGACCTGCTTGGGTGGGGTTAACCAGAAGCAAGGCCGGCCTCCCAGCCAATCAACCCTAGGGGTGGGGAAAAGGCCAGGTATACCAGAGGGAGGGCTAGAGAGTTGTTGTTGTTCGTCTGGGGTGTAACCTGGCTGTGGCAGGGCACCCTCCTCTGCGGTTCCTTGGAGTTTATCCTAGCTGAGGCAGGAAGACTCCCTCCAACAGTTTGGATTCCCCTACCTCCCAGAAGACTGTTTATACCTGGATCCCCTTGAGGTATGGTTATTCTGTGGATTTACCCAAAGGCACTTTGCTCCTTACCCCTTTGAAATTGCCCAAAGGAACTCCCTGACTTTGTATTTGGATTTGCCTGGAGGGCGTGTGCATCTTGCTGTGGACGCTCCAAGGGAAGCTCTTTGTTTCGGACCAGGAGTGTTTTGGACTTGGGGGAGTTCATATGCTAATGCCGTGTACCTGATCTACCGCTTGTTGTATATCTGAAATAAACTCCTGTGTAAACCCTTCTTACAAGTGTGGTATTTCCCTGTGTGTGCTAGTTGGTCATACGTCACACGTTTACGTGACATACTTTTCAGCCATGATTAGAAGCACCAGACATCGGTACTCTTCAGCCATGATTAGTAACACCCGACATCGGTACACTTCAGCCATGATAAGTAGCAACAGACATCAGTACTCTTCAGTCATGATTAGTAGCACCAGGCATCCAGTAGTCTTCAGCCATGATTACTAGCACCAGACATCAGTAGTCTTCAGCCATGATTACTAGCACCAGACATCAGTAGTCTTCAGCTATGATTAGTAGCACCAAACATCAGTAGTCTTCAGCTATGATTAGTAGCACCAAACATCAGTACTCTTCAGCCATGATTAGTAGCAACAGACATCGGTACTCTACAGCCATGATTAGTAGCACCAGACATCATACTCTTTAGCCATGATTTGTAGCACCAGACATCATACTCTTTAGCCATGATTTGTAGCACCAGACATCATACTCTTTAGCCATGATTTGTAGCACCAGACATCGTACTCTTTAGCCATGATTCGTAGCACCAAGCATCAGTACTTTTCAGCCATGATTAGAAGCACCAGGACATCGGTACTCTTCAGCCATTATAAGTAGCACCAGACATCAGTACTCTTCAGTCATGATTCGTAGCACCAGGCATCAGTAGTCTTTAAGCCATTATTAGTAACATCAGGCATCAGTAGTCTTCAGCCATGATTACTTGCACCAGACATCAGTAGTCTTCAGCTATGATTAGTAGCACCAGACATCAGTACTCTTAGCCATGATTAGTAGCCCCAGACATCGTACTCTTTAGCCATGATTCGTAGCACCAGACATCGTACTCTTTAGCCATGATTCGTAGCAACAAGCATCAGTACTTTTCAGCCATGATTAGTAGTGCCAGACATCATTCGTCATCAGCCATGATTAGTAGTGCCAGACATCATTAGTCATCAGGCATGATTAGTAGCACCAGACATCAGTACTTTTCAGCCATGATTAGTAGTGCCAGACATCATTAGTCATCAGCCATGATTAGTAGTGCCAGACATCATTAGTCATCAGGCATGATTAGTAGCACCAGTCATCAGTACTCTTCAGCCATGATTAGTAGTGCCAGACATCAGTACTCTTCAGCCATGATTAGTAGCGCCAGTCATCAGTACTCTTCAGCCATGATTAGTAGTGCCAGACATCATTAGTCTTCAGCCATGATTAGTAGTGCCAGACATCATTAGTCATCAGCCATGATAAGGTGCGCCAGACATCAGAACTCTTCAGCCATGATTAGTAGCAATGACTTTACAAAGAGAACAAATCCGGCTCTGAGATTTTTTAAAATCTTACTAAACACGACAAAAGTGCAGGTATAGATTCCAGCTAATAAACTTAAAAGCGGACTAAACCCTGCTCACCGTAGACATTGGTTGGTCCGGGTGCACGTTGCCCCGGACCCCACTCCTGAATATAAACACCGGGTTCTTCAAGTCTGCTGTACAAGTAGTTAAACAGTGAAAGCTGAGCTGCGAATCTTACCCTGCAGGGATGGTGACCCGGGTGCAGCCAGCCCCGAGTCCGTCACTAGGAAGGAACGCCAAAGGTCAGGTAGAAGATTTACAGATTTGTAGGCCGCGCACTCCTGGGACACCAACACGAACCGCTCGTCTCCAAATGTTTAAAAGGTAAACTCTTTATTGTTAAGACATATAGTCAATCAAACAACAATAGCGTCTGAGGTCTGACGCGTTTCGTGACAATACACTTCCTCAGAGACCTCACTTCCTGTCACATTACACCGATTTATATCCCCCCCAACACACCTGTGTATTAATTAAAACACTGAAAAAGACCATTACTTTGTTTCGCTAAAAAAATCACGTCAGTTACATACAATAGTAATATCAAAAAGCATGGGTAATTCCATAAATTCGTTTTTTGATTGGTATGACATAAAAATATGAACCATATAATTTGTATAATACATCTTAAATAATTACAGAATTTCATTTATGTGACATTTAGTTTGCTTTTGCCTTAAATTCATTCTTCAAAGTATAATTCAGTATGATATAATTTAACATTTGGAGACTCATATATATAAAACATTGTAACTATTTGATCTTCGCTTATTAACATAGCGATCGTGCAACAATGTATAAATAAGTAATACCCACAGACATACACAATGTTACTATAGAAGAAAGACTTTTAAAAATAACAGCTGATGTCAAAGATTGAGTTCAGCCCTTCTGGTTGTCTGGTGTGTAAATGAAATATCCACTTAATTTCTGTTTTCAAAACTTTAGCTTGTAAAAGCTTGTAAATCTTCCTATTCCCTGCACTGACATCCGTTTTATATTTCCACCACTACACTCCCTAAAATGTCTTGCCACAGGAGTATTCACTTTTTCTGATTTAATATCATTAATGTGCTCACGTATCCTATTCTTTAAATTTCTAATCGTGCAGCCAACATACTGTTTGAAACATTTTAGACAGGTTATTAGATACACTACTGATTTGGTGTTACAATTAATATAACTCTTAATCTGGTATATTTTCTTTGTTACACTGCAGGTAAAGATCTCTGATACCTGAACTACTCCACAAGTGACACATCTCTTCGCTCCACATCTGAACATTCCAATATTATCCAGCCATGTATTAAGTCTAGTTTCCTTATTAAACATGCTAGGTGCTAATTTCATGCCCAGTGTTGGAGCCCTCCTAGCTACTACCTGAATGCCTGGTTCCAATAATTGCCTGAACACCGGATCCCCATATAGTATCGGGAGATGTCTATTTAATATATGTTTGATCCTATTAAATTGTATACTGTATCTCGTACTCAGGACTATTTTTTTCTTTTTCTCCTTCTTCTCCTGTATATCCCTTCTCATTTCTTTTCCTTCTTTTCCAGACTGACCCTCTACCGGGGCAGTATTCAATACTACTGAATCATTAGTCATCAGCCATGATAAGGTGCGCCAGACATCATTACTCTTCAGCCATGATTAGTAGCGCCTGTCATCAGTACTCTTCAGCCATGATTAGTAGCGCCTGTCATCAGTACTCTTCAGCCATGATTAGTAGTGCCAGACATCATTAGTCGTCAGCCATGATTAGTAGCACCAGTCATCAGTACTCTTCAGCCATGATTAGTAGCACCAGACATCAGTACTCTTCAGCCATGATTAGTAGCACCAGACATCAGTACTCTTCAGCCATGATTAGTAGCACCAGACATCATTAGTCTTCAGCCATGATTAGTAGCACCAGTCATCAGTACTCTTCAGCCATGATTAGTAGCACCAGACATCAGTACTCTTCAGCCATGATTAGTAGCACCAGTCATCAGTACTCTTCAGCCATGATTAGTAGCACCAGACATCAGTACTCTTCAGCCATGATTAGTAGTGCCAGACATCATTAGTCATCAGCCATGATTAGTAGCACCAGACATCAGTACTCTTCAGCCATGATTAGTAGCACCAGACATCGTACTCTTCAGCCATGATTAGTAGCACCAGTCATCAGTACTCTTCAGCCATGATTAGTAGTGCCAGACATCATTAGTTATCAGCCATGATTAGTAGCACCAGACATCAGTACTCTTCAGCCATGATTAGTAGCGCCAGGCTTTTGAGTTTATATGTCTTCAGTTATCTATTATGAATTTCCTATTGTTATTATCTTGTTACGGATTTGATTAGATCATTAGTAGATATTGTCCTCTTGTGGTTTGAGCCTGAAGTGAAGAAACTTTGATTATGTTAGATGCTGGTATATTGCGAGCATAATCAGATTTATAAGGATCTTAGTTTGTGTTTTATGTTTCACCACATATATTGCATTCCTTTTATAATGGATTTCCTTGATTATGAGCGCTTTTCTGTGTGCAGGGCTCAGTCTGACACTGTAGGTGTGTTACCATGTAGGGGCCCCCGTCTACGGTGTTGGTTGATTACAGATTGATTATTAAATCCGCCCTCCTGTCACCGCTGCGGTTTGTTAGGTGTCCGCCGACTTTTGGAGCGTTGTACCTGTGGTGGAGCAGTAACTATTGTGCACGCTGCGTTTTGAGCAAGGCGGTCCTGGTATGCGGAAAGATGATCTTGTAGCTTTAGCCCACAGAATTCCCTTCTTATTGTACTGCACTGGCTCACAGTGTTCCCTTGTAGCTTCAGCCCACAGCATTCCCTTTTTATTGTACTGCACTGGCCCACACTATTCCCTTGTAGCGTTAGCCCACAACACTCCCTTCTTATTGTACTGCACTTGCCTAGTGTGTTCCCTTGTAGCTTTAGCCCACAGCATTCCCTTCTTATTGTACTGCACTGGCTCACAGTGTTCCCTTGTAGCTTCAGCCCACAGCATTCCCTTCTTATTGTACTGCACTGGCCCACACTATTCCCTTGTAGCGTTAGCCCACAACACTCCCTTCTTATTGTACTGCACTTGCCTAGTGTGTTCCCTTGTAGCTTTAGCCCACAGCATTCCCTTCTTATTGTACTGCACTGCCCCAGTGTGTTACTTTCTTGTAGCTTTAGCCCACAGCATTCCCTTCTTATTGTACTGCACTGGCCCACACTATTCCCTTGTAGCGTTAGCCCACAACATTCCCTTCTTATTGTACTGCACTTGCCTAGTGTGTTCCCTTAGAGCTTTATCCCACAGCATTCCGTTGTTATTGTACTGCACTGGCCCACAGTATTCCCTTGCAGCTTTAGTCCACAGCATTCCCTTATTATTGTGCAACACTGGTCCTCGGCATCCCCATGCTATTGTACTGCATTGGTCCACTGTGTTCCCTTCTTGTAGCTTTAGCCCACAGCATTCCCTTCTAATTGTCCTGCACTGGCCCCACAGTGTTTCCTTGTAGCTTTAGCCCACAGCATTCCCTTCTTATTGTAATGCAATGGTCCAGTATGTTCCCTTGTAGCTTTAGCCCACATCATTCGATTCTCATTGTACTGCACTGCCCCAGTGTGTTACTTTCTTGTTGCTTTAGCCCACAGCATTCCCTTTTAATTGTACTGCACTGGCCCACAGTGTTTCATTGTAGCTTTAGCCCACATCATTCCCTTCTTATTGTACTGCACTGACCCACAGTGTTCCCTTCTTGTAGCTTTAGCCCACAGCATTCCCTTATAATTGCCCTGCACTGGCCCACACTGTTCCTTTGTAGCGTTAGCCCACAACATTCCCTTCTTATTGTACTGCACTTGCCTAGTGTGTTCCTTTATAGCTTTATCCCACAGCATTCCGTGGTTATTGTACTGCACTGGCCTACGGTGTTCCCTTGTAGCTTTAGTCCACAGCATTCCCTTATTATGTGCAACACTGGCCCTCTGCATCCCCATGCTATTGTACTGCACTGGTCCACGGTGTTCCCTTCTTGTATCTTTAGCCCACAACATTCCCTTCTAATTGTCCTGCACTGGCCCACAGTGTTCCCTTCTTGTAGCTTTAGCCCACAGCATTCCCTTCTTATTGTACTGCACTGGCTCACAGTGTTCCCTTGCAACTTTAGCCCACAGCATACCCTTTTTATTGAACTTTACTGGCCCACATTGTTCCCTTGTAGCTTTAGCCCACAGCATACCCTTCTTATTGTACTGTACTGGCCCACGGTGTTCCCTTGAAACTTTATCCCACAACATTCCCTTCTTATTGCACTGCACTGGCCCACAGTGTGTTCCCTTATAGCTTTATCCCACAGCATTCCCTTCTTTTTTTACTGCACTGGCCCACAGTGTTCTCTTCTTATTGTAATGCAATGGTCCAGTATGTTCCCTTGTAGCTTTAGCCCACAGCATTCCCTTCTTATTGTACTGTACTGACCAACAGTATTCCCTTCTTGTAGCTTTGGCCCACATCATCCCCTTCTCATTGTACTGCACTAGCCCAGTGTGTTACTTTCTTGTAGCCTTTAGCCCACAGCATTCCTATATTATTGTACTGCATTGACCCACAGTGTTCCCTTCTTATAGCTTTAGCCACAGCACTCCCTTCTTATTGTACTGCACTGGTTCACAGTGTTCCCTTGTAGCTTTAGCCAGCAGCATCCCCTTCTTATTCTACTGTACTGGCCCACAGTGTTACCTTGTAGCTTTAGCCCACAGCATACCCTTCTTATTGTACTGCACTGGTCCAAAGTGTTCCCTTGTAGCTTTAGCCCACAGCATACCCTTCTTATTGTACTGCACTGGCTCACAGTGTTCCCTTGTAGCTTTATCCCACAACATTCCCTTCTTATTGCACTGCACTGGCCCAGCATGTTCCCTTCTTGTAGCTTTAGCCCACAGCATTCCCTTCTTATTGTACTGCATTGGCCTACAGTGTTCCCTTGTATCTTTAGCCCGCAGCATTCCCTTCTTATTGTACTGCACTTGCCCAGTGTTTTACCTTCTTGTAGCTTTAGCCCACAGCATGCCTTTCTTATTGTACTGCACTGACCCACAGTGTTCCCTTCTTGTAGCTTAAACCCACAGCATTCCCTTCTTATTGTACTGCACTGGCTCACAGTGTTCCCTTGCAGCTTTAGCCCACAGCATACCCTTTTTATTGAACTTTACTGGCCCACATTGTTCCCTTGTAGCTTTAGCCCACAGAATACCCTTCTTATTGTACCATACTGGCCCACATTGTTCCCTTGTAGCTTTATCCCACAACATTCCCTTCTTATTGTACTGCACTGGCCCAGCATGTTCCATTCTTGTAGCTTTAGCCTACAGCATTCCCTTCTTATTGTACTGCATTGGCCCACAGTGTTCCCTTGCAGCTTTAGCCCACAGCATACCCTTTTTATTGAACTTTGCTGGCCCACATTGTTCCCTTGTAGCTTTAACCCACAGAATACCCTTCTTATTGTACTGCACTGGCCCAGCATGTTCCCTTCTTGTAGCTTTAGCCCACAGCATTCCCATCTTATTGTACTGCACTGGCCTACAGTGTTCCCTTGTACCTTTAGCCCGCAGCATTCCCTTCTTATTGTACTGCACTGACCCACAGTGTTCCCTTCTTGTAGCTTTAGCCCACAGCATTCCCTTATTGTACTGCCTGGCTCACAGTGTTCCCTTGTAGCTTTAGCCCACAGCATATCCTTCTTATTGTACTGTACTGGGCCGCAGTGTTCACTTGTAGCTTTATCCCACAACATTCCCTTCTTATTGTACTGCACTGGCCCACAGTGTGTTCCCTTATAGCTTTATCCCACAGCATTCCCTTCTTATTTTACTGCACTGGCCCACAGTGTTCTCTTGTAGCTTTAGCCCACAACATTCCCATATTATTGTGCAACACTGGCCCTCAGCATCCCCTTGATATTGTACTGCACTGGTCCAAGGTGTTCCCTTGTAGCTTTAGCCCAAAGCATTGCCTTCATATTGTACTGCACTTGCCCAGCATGTTCCCTTCTTGTAGCTTTATCCCACAGCATTCCCTTCTTATTGTACTGCACTGGCCCCTGGTGTTTCCTTGTAGCTTTAGCCCACAGCATTCCCTTCTTATTGTAATGCAATGGTCCAGTATGTTCCCTTGTAGCTTTAGCCCACAGCATTCCCTTCTTATTGTACTGTATTGACCCACAGCATTCATTTCTTATTGTACTGCACTGGCCCAAAGTGTTCCCTTGTAGCTTTATCCCACAGCATTCCCTTCTTATTGTACTGCACTGGCCCACGATGTTCCCTTCTTTTAGCTTTAGCCCACACCATTCCCTTCTTACTGTACTACACTGGCCCAGTGTTTCCCTCGTAGCTTTAGCCCAGAGCATTCCCTTCTTAATGTACTGCACTGGTGCAGTGTTTTCCCTTCGTGTAGTTTTAGCCCACGGCATTCCCTTCTTATTGTACTGCACTGGCCCAGTGTGTTACCTTCTTGTAGCTTTAGCCCACAGCATTCACTTATTATTGTACTTCACTGGCCCACGGTGTTTCCTTGCAGCTTTAGCCCAAAGCATTGCTTTCTTATTGTACTGCACTGGCACAGTGTTTTCCCTTCTTGTAGCTTTAGCCCACAGCATTCCCTTCTAATTGTACTTCACTGACCCACAGTGTTCCCTTCTTGTAATTTTAGCCCACAACATTCCCTTCTTATTGTACTGCACTGGCTGACAGTGTTCCCTTGAAGCTTTAGCCCACAGCACACCCTTCTTATTGTGCAACACTGGCCCTCAGCATCCCCTTGTTATTTTACTGCACTTGCCCAGTGTGTTTCCTTGTAGCTTTAGCCCACAGCATTCCCTTCTTATTGCACAACACTGCAATGGCCCAGAACAATCCCATGTGATTGTACAGAATAAACAGAAAGCATCCCCATGTTATTATATTGCACTAGCCCATTCTCTTGTTATTGTACAGAATGGACTCAAATTATTTATATGTTATTGTTTAGAACGTCAGTGCTGTGGCAAATTCTACTTTCGCCCAAGGCCTGTCATGCAGCCATCCCACTCCATGTACTGATGCTTGCTAGCCCACCTCATCCCCACACTGTTAGTCTCTTACATGCCCATCCACATCACCACCATCATTAACCAATTGAAAGCCACTGCCACACCCCTGGGACAGGTTGTTGTGTCACTCGTGCTCCCTCTGCTGGCAAATAACTTACTGACAGTTGCACCCCCTATGCTTAATTCTGCCTACCACTAGTTCCAGCCTTGCAAAATGTACTCCGAGTATTCCCATTATATTGTATTGTACTGTCTCAGAGCATTCCCATGTCATTGTGCAGCACTGGCCCAGAGCATTCCTATATTATTGTGCAGCACTGGCCCAGAGCATTACCGTGTTATTGCACAGTACTGGTCCTTATTTTTCTCATGTTATTGTACAGAATGTATTGAGAACATTCTAATACTGGCCCAAAGCATTCCCTTGTTATTGAATATAAATGGCCTAGAACATTCCTTTATTGGTGTACAGAATGTACATGGAGCATTCACCTGCTACTATAGAGCATGAGCCTAGAGAATCCCATGTAATTGTATAGCACTGACCCACAGCATTCCTTGGGCACCAAGTGAGGAAATCAGGCCTTTTTTGTACCCTGCTTACACCCATGTGAACCCAGCCTGTGGCTTTTTCCACATACTCTGGTTTAATAGGATAAATGACAGCAGGCAGATTTAATTTTATTCTCCTTTATTCAAGTTCTGTTGTATAACTTTCTCCCAGGCGTTGCTGCCCCCAATTTGCCCTCCCTCATTGGCTCCACCAGTCCTAGGGCCAGTTCCTTACTGCTTGATGCGGCCACCATCTCCCTCACTGACAAACCGTTTGCGGCCACTGTGGGGTTAAATTAAAAACGTGTGTCAGGTATAGGGCAGTGTCCTATAGAAAGGAGCTACTAGACAGCGCACCCTGGTGGTCAAGCAGTTACACTTACAGAAAACAAATATTACACTTGGCTCATAGGCCCAAACAGGGTAAGGACACTATGGCCAGCGTGGCCCACTGCCTCCAACAACCCATGAGCATCTACCGTCCATGTTTTTACTCGAGAGTCCAGCTGGGTCACAAAATGTTCTCATAAGTAGCGATTCAGCAGGCACAGGGCTAGGGATAGACTGACACTTCCCTTCATAGCAGAGGTTGGAATAGACCAGCATCTTCCTTTCTAGGGTAGGAGACAAGAGCTTCCTCCCAGGGCAGTAGCAGAGGGTGGGTATAGACAGGGCAGTAGCAGAGGGTGGGTATAGACAGGGCAGTAGCAGAGGGTGGGTATAGACAGGGCAGTAGCAGAGGGTGGGTATAGACAGGGCAGTAGGCAGAGGGGTGGGTATAGACAGGGCAGTAGGCAGAGGGGTGGGTATAGACAGGGCAGTAGGCAGAGGGGTGGGTATAGACAGGGCAGTAGCAGAGGGTGGGTATAGACAGGGCAGTAGCAGAGGGTGGGTATAGACAGGGCAGTAGCAGAGGGTGGGTATAGACAGGGCAGTAGCAGAGGGTGGGTATAGACAGGGCAGTAGGCAGAGGGTGGGTATAGACAGGGCAGTAGCAGAGGGGTGGGTATAGACAGGGCAGTAGCAGAGGGGTGGGTATAGACAGGGCAGTAGCAGAGGGTGTGTATAGACAGGGCAGTAGGCAGAGGGGGTGTATAGACAGGGCAGTAGGCAGAGGGGTGGGTATAGACAGGGCAGTAGGCAGAGGGGTGGGTATAGACAGGGCAGTAGGCAGAGGGTGTGTATAGACAGGGCAGTAGGCAGAGGGGTGGGTATAGACAGGGCAGTAGGCAGAGGGGTGGGTATAGACAGGGCAGTAGCAGAGGGGTGTGTATAGACAGGGCAGTAGCAGAGGGGTGGGTATAGACAGGGCAGTAGGCAGATGGGTGGGTATAGACAGGGCAGTAGGCAGAGGGTGGGTATAGACAGGGCAGTAGCAGAGGGTGGGTATAGACAGGGCAGTAGCCAGAGGGTGGGTATAGACAGGGCAGTAGGCAGAGGGTGTGTATAGACAGGGCAGTAGGCAGAGGGGTGGGTATAGACAGGGCAGTAGGCAGAGGGGTGGGTATAGACAGGGCAGTAGCAAGAGGGGTGGGTATAGACAGGGCAGTAGCAGAGGGGTGGGTATAGACAGGGCAGTAGCAGAGGGTGGGTATAGACAGGGCAGTAGCAGAGGGTGGGTATAGACAGGGCAGTAGCCAGAGGGTGTGTATAGACAGGGCAGTAGGCAGAGGGGTGGGTATAGACAGGGCAGTAGGCAGAGGGGTGGGTATAGACAGGGCAGTAGCAGAGGGTGGGTATAGACAGGGCAGTAGCAGAGGGTGGGTATAGACAGGGCAGTAGCAGAGGGTGGGTATAGACAGGGCAGTAGCAGAGGGTGGGTATAGACAGACATTGTCTCACAGGACAGTAGGTACAATGGTGGGGATGAGGTAGATACACAATACTAGGCTCACACAAGAGACACCGGGTGACACAGACACACAACAGGGCTGGGCTTGAAGACTCACCGGGAAGGGCATTGGTCCCTCAGCTGCTGGGTGATGACTCCTTCCTGATAACAAAGATCTATGAGCTTCTCAAGCACCACGTGTGCCAGTGGCACGTCCAAGCTGAGATCTGGCAGCTCTTCATACACTCGCTGGAATCCCTAGGGAACATAATGCCAGTCCCTTACTTGTCCCAACCAGAGAAGAGTGGCCACAGGCAGGGTATGCTGGGGGAATGGGGCTAATCCCTATGCAGAAACAGAACCAGCTTGTGTCTACTGGACTCGAGTCCTTCCCTTACAGCACATTGAGCAGGAGGAGAAAGTGAAGATACATCTAGTGATATAAATGGTAGAAGCATTAAGCAACCACTAGGGGCATCCACACACAGGGGAGACACTTACCCGGTTCATTTGGTCCAGTGTAATGAGGCCACTCTCCCACAGAGCTTTCAGCAGTCGTACAGCCATTATGACTCGGCCCTCGGCACAACCCTCCAGCACCATCACCACTGCCTGCGAGAGACATAGTTGCACTCAACTGGGCCCACAGGACACACTAAATCCTGGTTCCATGTTGCCCCAACTCCCACCTGAATAACCTGATCCTTCCCACTAAGTCCTGGTTCCATGCATTCCCTAGCACCCACCTATATAACTTGATCCTCCACACCAAGTCCTGGTTCCATGTTTTCCCAACTCCCACCTGCATAACCTCATCCTTCCCACTAACTCCTGGTTCCAAGCTTTCCCTAGCACCCACCTATATAACTGAATTCTTACCAGAGAAGTTTATTGAAAGAACTAATGATTTGGTCTTGTTTATCTATACTCTGATCCTCTTCACTGTGTCCAACCACACTACTGGGGGAGGAGTTAATAGCCAACTTGTCATCTAGTGGAATGGCCTTCACACATAACCATGCCACTGATACACCCCATTATGCCAAAACCCTTCCTATGATCCAGCCAAACCCCACATAAGCCTCTGTGACTGCAGTAGCCCCGTGACACACTGCTAGTGGCCTTGCTTGTAGCGCTGCTTGGAGATCCAGTTCCATCAGTAGAAGACACAGTATGGGGCCCTACTGGGTTTATATCTACCTTTGTTATAGAGAAAGGGAGAGGAGGACTGGGGCTCACAGGAATTCTTACCTCATACACAACTTCATGGTGGAAATGAGGAACCTCAAGATCACGGAGGCATCGCTCGGCCTCCTCCACCTGCCCCGAGAGCATGAACTCCTGTAAGAGCAGGTTCATCTGTGGGGAACACACCAAGTGCCATCAATAAAGCTCCTCCCTCTCTAGCCAATCCATCACCCTCTACAGCTATTCCTACCCACAATACACCAGCTTCTGCCTCTATTCCCACCCACAATGCACCAGCTTCTGCCGCTATTCCTACCCACAATACACCAGCTTCTGCCTCTATTCCTACCCACAATACACAAGCCTCTGCCTCTATTCCCACCCATGATACACCAGCTTTTGACTCTATTCCTACCCACAATACAGCAGCCTCTGCCTCTATTCCTACCCACAATACACCAGCTTCTGCCTCTATTCCCACCCATGATACACCAGCTTTTGACTCTATTCCTACCCACAATACACCAGCCTCTGCCTCTATTCCCACCCAAGATACACCAGCCTCTGCCTCTATTCCTACCCACAATACACCAGCTTCTGCCTCTATTCCCACCCATGATACACCAGCTTTTGACTCTATTCCTACCCACAATACACCAGCCTCTGCCTCTATTCCCACCCAAGATACACCAGCCTCTGCCTCTATTCTCACCCACAATACAGCAGCCTCTGCCTTTATTTCTACCTACAATTCACCAGCCTCTTCCTCATTTCCTACCCAGAATTAATTCGCATTTGCCTCTATTCCTACTCACAATCCATCAGCCTCTGTCTCTTCTGCTTTATACTCTTAGAAGAAACCACATTGGATACAATATATGAAGGTGCAACGCAGACTGTACAAGATGAACAAAACCCTCTCAGCAAGTTGACTTACTTCCTTAATGAGATGCTTAACTGGTCGCTGGCCACCCCCAACTCCCCACACATTGTCCAGTCGGATGATCTCTCGTTTGATTCGCAGCAACACAGCAGCGCGGTCCAGAGCGGCTCTGCAAGACATACGGGCAACCATGAGAAACAAGAGGAAGGAGATAACCAAGTGGGGGGGGGGCAAAGCATTTGAATGAAGAGTAAAATAATGGTGGTGAGAGAATTAGAGGGTTGCAGTAAGAAGAAGTTGTGAGGGATCAGAGTTGGAAGGAGATGGGTGGGAGAAAGGAAAGAAAGACACAAAAGAAAAGAGGACAAGACTATGTATAAGAGTGAAGGGGAAGGAGGGGTCAGAAGGGAATGAAAGAGAAACGGGACAGAATGGAGCACGAGAGAAGAGAAGAGTTCAGGAAGGAAATTGGAAAGAAGGGAAGAGAGGAAAGCAGAAGCAAGGGGAGAAGGTAGGCAAGAAAGTAACAGAACAAAGCAATAAAGGAAGGGAGAAGCGTTCAGGAAGTAAAGGGGAAAGAAAAAGCAAGGGGAGAAGTTAGTTGTGAAAGTAACAGAACAAAGCAAGAGGGGGAGGAATTCAGGAAGGAAAGGGGAAAGAAGGGAAGAAGAAAGGAGAAGCAAGAGGAGAAGTTATGAGAGAAAGGAACAGAATGGAGCAAGAGGGGGAGGGGAGGAATTCAGGAAAGAAAGGGGAAAGAAGGGAAAGGATGAAAGGTGAAGCAAGGGGAGAAGTTAGGTGTAAAAGTAACAGAATAGAGCAAGAGAGAAAGGGAAGTGTGTAGAGATAAATAAGGGTAGGTGAAAAAGGAGTAGTAGGGTAGAGGGCAGGAAGAGGACAGGAGAAAAAGGAGCACAGAGATAAGTTGCCAGGGTACAAAATAGGAAATATACCACAGTCCTGTCATTTCATACATTCACTGGGACCACATTAATCTTTATTTCAGGGGCAATGAATGATGAGACCTACGCTACTACAGACTATGCCCCCCCCACACAGAACAGAAGATGTAAGTGGGACCCATGTTGCTACACACTCACCGTGCATGCTCACAGTCTACTCGGCCCTTGTAGCGATCCAGGAAGTTGAGTGGGAGCGCGTGATCAGCCACAGCTCGGGCAATAAACTGGCCCAGCATCTATAATAAACAGGAGTACTAAGTATAACATACACCCTTCACCCTTAAGTGAGTAAAATAATGACACATCCCATATTTCTCAGCTCTCAGTATTATGAGACAATATTACCTGCGGGGCCTCAGGGGTATCCAGTATGAGATCAGGCAGGTCAGTTAGTATCAAGTCAAATGCCCGAGCTATGTCTTCAGGGTTTAGAACCTTTCCCACCAGGTCCGACAGGAGCCGCGAAGTCAACTCTCGATGACTGGCCTTTCCTTCTAAGGACAGAGACACTGCTACACGGGCCACCCCCGGAGACTTGGTCCCCAAATTCAGTTCCTTCAGCAGAGCCTGGGGCAGAGGAAATTACATACAGTGCTAGAGGGAGGACTAACCCCAAACCACTGGACAATGAACTTTATATACATTGGTTCCTCTGTCTCCTAACCAAGACTAACCAGAATGCTAAAGAGAAGAATAACCATGACCCATTGGACAATGAGCATTATAAATGATTTGGTTTTCCTGTTTCCCAACCCTAACCAAGACTAGCTAGAAAGCCAAAAGGGACGACTAACCATGACCCATTGGACAAGGAGAGTTATAAATGAATTGTTTCTCCTGTTTCCCAATGCTAACCAAGACTAGCTAGAAAGCCAAAAGTGAAGACTAACCATGACCCATTGGACAAGGAGAGTTATAAATGAATTGTTTCTCCTGTTTCCCAATGCTAACCAAGACTAGCTAGAAAGCCAAAAGTGAAGACTAACCATGACCCATTGGACAAGGAGAGTTATAAATGAATTGGTTTTCCTGTTTCCCAATGCTAACCAAGACTAGCTAGAAAGCCAAAAGTGAAGACTAACCATGAAAAAGAACTGATTGATACATTTGCACCCTCCCAACTAGTGCGTCTGAAGGCTCATATATACAATTAAAACGTAACTTTTAATAACCAAAGTGAATTAAAAATGTCCTCATCAATTAAAAACAGGTTAGGAGCAGAGAGACGGATTGAGAAGAGGCAACGGGCTGGTCATGTATTGGAACTCGGAAACTGGTCTGTCAACCTCTATTGTAGCCACAGGCATAAGCCAGTGACAGGTTGAGTAGATAGAGGGGTCGATCAGTTCACCACTCAGGCTCCTTAAACCACCATCCCCTTCACCCACATACGATCCCCTCCCAGGTCGATATAACATAGAAATATGTGCACACCACTGTATTGGTATCTGATCCGTCTATAGAGACGTTGAGGAGCGGTTGAATAGCACTGGCCAAAGGCACTAATAGGCCAATAGTGAGCTGTTTGTGTTCCAAAATTCACTTCCACACCAACCCCTAAAGAGAAGACCAACCACAACCAATTGGGCAATGGTGAGCTTTTGAGATTTTGCTAGACAGATGAGCAATGGGTGAGAACCCAGGAATACCAGTACAAAAGAACCTTGGGTGCAGCGATCAATGGCAGCCAGTGACTAGTCTAGAGTGAAAATACACAGGGCATTGGGTTCAAGGGTTGCAGCACCCTCCTCCTATGGAAATTCATTGTTCAGGTCAAGTATGGGGGTCACTTTGTGGCTTTAAGGTGCAAAAAGTACAAAATTCAAAGTGCAACCAAATGATTTGTGTTATAATACAAAAAGTTCAACAAATTGAGTTTTTTTTGGCTAGTCTCTCGCGTAGTGAATGACAAGTCCCTACCCCATGGCCCCTAGCTTAACACAATGAGGTGATCAGAAAACACTGGGAAGAAAAAGAAAATCTATTAATATGACTGAGCATTAATACTCAAGTACAGTACTTACTATAACTTCCCCAGTGTCTCCATGCTCAAAGTATTCTTGCACCATTGGCTTCACGTTCTTCTGCAGTCCCATTTCATCTAACTCAGGAACCACCTTCTGATACACCGTGTCCCCCTACAGGGAAGCAGAGGATACAGTGACCCTTGCTCTTACACAAATACCCTCATGGGGGGGAATTGAGGAGTAGTGGCTACAAGGATGGGTCTTCTCACCAGACCTTAAACTTTGCCAAATGCAAGAGGTCTGCGCCCCACCCTACACCATCAATGCATTACCTGATCAGACTCGTCATAGTTTGGGTCTCGAGCATCAAGTTCTTGATCTCCATAGACCTGCCCTGGGGCTCCCCACACACCCTTCCCCCCAGCGCCACCTGCAGGAAAGAGCAGAATAAGCACCTTCCACACAACACAGTCTTCTCCCAAAATGTGATTTCCTAATGACGTCTACCTGAGCAACACAGATCCTGTATTAAAGGGCACCAATCCCAATTTACAAAGTGGGGAGAGGGGTTAGAGAGAGATGAAGGGTAGGGGGAATAGAGAAAGATAAGAGAGGGGGTTAGAGAGAGATAAGAGAGGGGGTTAGAGAGCGATAAAGGGTAGGGGGAATAGAGAGACAAAAGAGAGGGGAATAGAGAGAGCTAAGGGAGGAGGTTAGAGAGAGATAAAGGGTAGGGGGAATAGAGAGAGAAAAGAGAGGGGTTTAGAGAGAGATAAAGGGTAGGGGGAATAGAGAGAGATAAAGGGTAGGGGGAATAGAGAGAGAAAAGAGAGGGGGTTAGAGAGAGATAAAGGGTAGGGGGAATAGAGAGAGATAAGAGAGGGGGTTAGAGAGAGATAAAGGGTAGGGGGAATAGAGAGAGATAAGAGAGGGGGTTAGAGAGAGATAAAGGGTAGGGGGAATAGAGAGAGATAAAGGGTAGGGGGAATAGAGAGAGATAAAGGGTAGAGGGAATAGAGAGAGATAAGAGAGGGGGTTAGAGAGAGATAAAGGGTAGGGGGAATAGAGAGAGATAAAGGGTAGGGGGAATAGAGAGAGAAAAGAGAGGGAGTTAGAGAGAGATAAAGGGTAGAGGGAATAGAGAGAGATAAGAGAGGGGGTTAGAGAGTGATAAGGGTAGGGGGAATAGAGAGAGATAAAGGGTAGGGGGAATAGAGAGAGATAAGAGAGGGGGTTAGAGAGAGATAAAGGGTAGGGGGAATAGAGAGAGATAAAGGGTAGGGGGAATAGAGAGAGAAAAGAGAGGGGGTTAGAGAGAGATAAAGGGTAGGGGGAATAGAGAGAGATAAAGGGTAGGGGGAATAGAGAGAGAAAAGAGAGGGAGTTAGAGAGAGATAAAGGGTAGGGGGAATAGAGAGAGATAAGAGAGGGGGTTAGAGAGAGATAAAGGGTAGGGGGAATAGAGAGATAAAGGGTAGGGGGAATAGAGAGAGAAAAGAGAGGGGGTTAGAGAGAGATAAAGGGTAGGGGGAATAGAGAGAGATAAGAGAGGGGGTTAGAGAGAGATAAAGGGTAGGGGGAATAGAGAGAGATAAGAGAGGGGGTTAGAGAGAGATAAAGGGTAGGGGGAATAGAGAGAGATAAAGGGTAGGGGGAATAGAGAGAGATAAAGGGTAGAGGGAATAGAGAGAGATAAGAGAGGGGGTTAGAGAGAGATAAAGGGTAGGGGGAATAGAGAGAGATAAAGGGTAGGGGGAATAGAGAGAGAAAAGAGAGGGAGTTAGAGAGAGATAAAGGGTAGAGGGAATAGAGAGAGATAAGAGAGGGGGTTAGAGAGAGATAAAGGGTAGAGGGAATAGAGAGAGATAAGAGAGGGGGTTAGAGAGAGATAAAGGGTAGGGGGAATAGAGAGAGATAAAGGGTAGGGGGAATAGAGAGAGATAAGAGAGGGGGTTAGAGAGAGATAAAGGGTAGGGGGAATAGAGAGAGATAAAGGGTAGGGGGAATAGAGAGAGAAAAGAGAGGGGGTTAGAGAGAGATAAAGGGTAGGGGGAATAGAGAGAGATAAGAGAGGGGGTTAGAGAGAGATAAAGGGTAGGGGGAATAGAGAGAGATAAGAGAGGGGGTTAGAGAGAGATAAAGGGTAGGGGGAATAGAGAGAGATAAAGGGTAGGGGGAATAGAGAGAGATAAAGGGTAGAGGGAATAGAGAGAGATAAGAGAGGGGGTTAGAGAGAGATAAAGGGTAGGGGGAATAGAGAGAGATAAGAGAGGGGGTTAGAGAGAGATAAAGGGTAGGGGGAATAGAGAGAGATAAGAGAGGGGGTTAGAGAGAGATAAGAGAGGGGGTGAGAGAGAGATAAGAGAGGGGGTGAGAGAGAGATAAGAGAGGGGGTGAGAGAGAGAAAAGAGAGGGGGTTAGAGAGAGAAAAGAGAGGGGGGTTAGAGAGAGAAAAGAGAGGGGGTTAGAGAGAGATAAGAGAGGGGGTGAGAAAGAGATAAAGGGTAGGGGGAATAGAGAGAGATAAAGGGTAGAGGGAATAGAGAGAGATAAGAGAGGGGGTTAGAGAGAGATAAAGGGTAGGGGGGATAGAGAGAGATAAGAGAGGGGTGAGAGAGATAAGAGAGGGGGTGAGAGAGAGATAAGAGAGGGGGTGAGAGAGAGAGATAAGAGAGGGTGTTAGAGAGAGAAAAGAGAGGGGGGTTAGAGAGAGATAAGAGAGGGGGTGAGAGAGAGATAAGAGAGGGGGTGAGAGAGAGATAAGAGAGGGGGTGAGAGAGAGAAAAGAGAGGGGGTTAGAGAGAGAAAAGAGAGGGGGGTTAGAGAGAGATGGGGAGAGAGAAGGAAGGTAGAACTTTATGGACACATGTTGGTACACGAGTAACTAATGGGAAATCTCAGGCCCTTTCTCCCCTTTACCTTTTTTGGGGAGCCCCCTTCCCTTCCCCATACGGGACTTCTTATCATTCACTTTCCCCCGAGGACTGAGGGGCTCCATGGGGCATTCGGAGATGTCGGGTTCCCGCGCAGAGTCACGTGACGACGTCCGTCTGATTCGGTGTTTGGCTTTGGCCTTGACTTTGGCTTCATGTAGAGCCTTCTCCTGTGGCGTCCAATCCCGCGGCACCTCCTCCCCCACTAATGCTTCATCACCACCGGGTCCCATTATGGGGGGTTCAGACACAACCCTAGAGGGGCCACAGAATAAAGCAGCAAATATTTATACACAATGTGCCCAGAGCATGCGCTAGCCCCCACCATCCTACTGACCTGCACCAACTCACACTCATGTACTTGTCCCTCCCCCTGGGGAATTATGGGCACAGAGTCATTGGGCCACACCCACAAGAATGAAGTCCCCCATGGAGTCCCCCCTCAGCAAGGAGTCCCCGCCCTCAGCAAGGAGTCCCCGCCCTCAGTCCACACACAGAGTTTATCCACACACAGAGTTTATCCACACACAGAGTTTACACACACACAGAGTTTACACACACACACAGAGTTTACACACACACACAGAGTTTACACACACACAGAGTTTACACACACACACAGAGTTTACACACACACAGAGTTTACACACACAGAGTTTACACACACAGAGTTTACACACACAGAGTTTACACACACACACAGAGTTTACACACACACACAGAGTTTACACACACACACAGAGTTTACACACACACACAGAGTTTACACACACACACAGTTTACACACACACACAGTTTACACACACACACAGTTTACACACACACACAGTTTACACACACACACTGAGTTTACACACACACACACTGAGTTTACACACACACAGAGTTTACACACACACACAGAGTTTACACACACACACAGAGTTTACACACACACACAGTTTACACACACACACAGTTTACACACACACACAGTTTACACACACACACAGTTTACACACACACACTGAGTTTACACACACACACACTGAGTTTACACACACACTGAGTTTACACACACACACAGAGTTTACACACACAGAGTTTACACACACAGAGTTTACACACACAGAGTTTACACACACAGAGTTTACACACATACAGAGTTTACACACACAGAGTTTACACACACAGGGAGTTTACACACACAGAGTTTACACACAAAAAGTTTACACACACAGAGTTTACACACACACACAGAGTTTACACACACACTGAGTTTACACACACACTGAGTTTACACACACACTGAGTTTACACACACACTGAGTTTACACACACACTGAGTTTACACACACACTGAGTTTACACACACACTGAGTTTACACACACACACTGAGTTTACCCACACACACAGAGTTTATACACACACACAGAGTTTACACACACACAGAGTTTACACACACACACAGAGTTTACACACCACATGCTGCAGGTATAGAGGCAGGCATTGATCACCTATACAGTATATAAAATAGATTTTGTATTACAGAAAAATGATTTCAAATTTGAAGCAACTTTTTATACAGTGAACAAGGACCTCTCTGGGTTGAAGAGTCGGCCAGTGCCAGAGCTTTTATGTGAGACTTTGAGAATAATGTAAATAATGTGTTAGTGCTCATGTGTTAGTGCTCATGTGTTAGTGCTCATGTGTTAGTGCTCATGAGTCTGACGGGAACTTCTATAGGCGCTTCATTGATGAGCTGGAATTGTATGTGGATAACCTCAATAAACTTGTGACAGCAATAAAACCAATGTTGAACTACAGCTCCCTGTTTAGATTTACAGACAAATGTATTTATAGCAAGGCCACCGAGTGTACAAGTCATCAGCCCAGACATCTGCTCAATTCACTCACATTGACAGTCGTCCCAAACAGGAGGAGGAGGGTTTATTGAGAATGGCTAAAAGATTGTTGGTAGGGATCTGGCCACGATTCAACCTTTTTAACCTTTTTCAGCAGATTCAGCCAAATCCTTCTGCCCGGCCGAACCAAATCGTAATTTGCATTTGCAGAAAAGGGGCGGGAGGGAAATTGTGTGACTTTTTGTTACAAAACAAGGAAGTAAAAAATGTTTTCCCCTTTCCACCCTAATTAACATATGGATATTAAGATTAGGTTCGATATTCGGCCGAATCTTTCGCAAAGGATTCAGGGGTTTGGCTGAATCCAAAAGTATTTGGAGAGAGGTTACCAAGAGGGATTCATTGAGGAAACGATTGATTTGTAATGATTTGGTCAACGTGAAGAGTAGTGAAAGAGAAAGGAGTATCGGCCGAGTAATGAGATGAAGGATAATATTATTATTATAAATATAATCCCCACAGCACAAATAGGAGAGAAGATGGGCTTAATGATTGGCAAATAGTGGCCAAAGGTGAAGTTTTAACTAAAGCTGGTCATACAGGGGCCGATGACAGACCGAGTCGGCAGTTTATTGTGTGGGACCCTCCGTCGGCTTCCTCAATAGATATCTGGCCAATAAGTCGGCCAAACGTCGATGGGGCAGGATCGCGGGCTGCATGGGTTTGTTGATGTAGCCCCGCAATCCCATATTATAATCCCATCATTGGGCCCTAGGGCCCACGATCAGATCACCCCGATATCACTCAACTCTATATGGTCACATGAGGGAGAGATCCAGTCGATCTCTATATATATATATATATGAACTCCAGGACAACACTGCTTGTGTAGTAACACACTCATATGGGCAACACAATTCACACATCCCGGGCTAAAGGTACAACATAAGACATAGAATGGTGGTGTAAGTTATTAAATGTCTATGAGAGGATAATCACAAGGGCAGTATTAGGGAAGCACTGGACTCAGATATAAAAGTGGATCCTGACACTGCCCAGCAGCCAATAGCAAAGCACCGGGACACAAGCTAAACATCATCATCATCATCATCATCTCGTTGGATTCTGCCCATTGGCCACAAACCTAAAGCCCCCAGGGCTGGTGATCTTCAGAAACTGAGACTGTGTCACCCCCAAAGAGTTAAATGGACCGTTCCAACTGAATTGCTTCTTCTATTATCACAACACACGTGTATCTGTAGTGTAAATCCAGTTCTTTCTTTGTATCTCTTCACCTTACAGGAATATTTACGTAGTCTCTGAATGACATGTGAATGATTCTCATCTCTAAGTAGAATTCTTTATTGTTTCTTTTCTAAGAATTGTCACAAATAGACTTTAGAAGAGTGCGACACCCAGTGGTGAGAAGAAGAATTACACTGGAAAAAAGGACTTGTG
Source organism: Xenopus laevis (assembly GCF_017654675.1). Taxonomy (NCBI): domain Eukaryota; kingdom Metazoa; phylum Chordata; class Amphibia; order Anura; family Pipidae; genus Xenopus; species Xenopus laevis. Next base: position 306,553 of record NC_054372.1, on the reverse strand, counting down.
ACCTCACAAACTGTATATGGACTGATGATGTCATGTTGCTGCCTAGATTCACCTGTGGGGGCGGGTATTTAAGTTGTATCACAATTATTGCACAATATCCTTGAGAAACGAGGGGATAAGATGACTATGAAGATTTTCATTCATCCAGGTCATGGTATATCATTATATAGGTAAATCTAAAACAACTGGACTTGCTGAGTATCATTAGGAAAGCACCGAATTCAGGATTCGGTTCGGGATTCAGCCTTTTTCAGCAGGAGTCGGCTGAATCCTTGCGCCTGGCCAAACCGAATCCTAATTTGCATATGTAAATTAGGGGCGGGGAGGAAAATCGCGTTAGGTTAGGTATTTGGCCAAATCTTTCACCAAGGATTCGGCCGAATCCCAAAAGGTAGATTCGGTGCATCGCTAGTAATCAATGAAGACGTTTCACTACTCATCCGAGCAGCTTCTTCAGTACAACTGACTGATGTGGGAAGTTCTCAGCATATAAACTCTTCTACTAATCCAATCACAATGGCACATTGTAACTCCTCAATAATCTGAAACTCACAGAGGTGTAGATTGTGTGTAGTTAATGTGATAGGATTATCCAATGTGTCATGTGACTCCTAGATACAGCTGTTACTTGTGAAGTGTTCTGAATCCGTCGGGGTACAGATGTTAGAACACATTGTATGTAGCAGACAGGTGGTGTCGAAGGCCCCCACCTCTGTTCAGGGATGGTTTCTCCAGCAAGTCCAGTTGTGAGAATAAGATGCTATACCATTATGTGAAATACAAGAGAATATATTCACAATCCCCCCCAGAGCTGGGAGGAAGGATAAGAGGAGTCATGAGAAATAAGGAGCCAACAGGGAATTGGGGCTGAGACAGACACCAACGTGGCAAAAAACAAACCCCACATTCAAAGCAAATCTCAAATTCTGACTGGCCCCCCTATTGGCACAAAACACCAGAGGGCAGCAATTAAACCCCAGTATGTGGCTCCTTGGTATAAACAGCTTTCCCTTGCCCCAGCCTGGGCCTATCTGGGACCTTCAACTGCAAGCTTATGGGAATGTGTAAGCTCACTGGGACAGAAACTAATGGGAATGGTATAAGGACCATAGAGAGTAAATTTACTGGGACAGAAACTAATAGGAATTGTATAGGGACCATAGAGTGTAAACTCACTGGGGCAGGAACTAATGGGAATAATATAGGGACCATAGTGTGTAGGATCACTGGGACAGGAACTAATGGGAATGGTATAGGGACCATAGAGTGTAAACTTACTGTGACAGGAATTTATGGAAATGGTATAGGGACCATAGAGAGTAAACTCCCGGGACAGGAACTAATGGGAATGTATAGGGACCATAGTGAGTAAGCTCCCTGGGACAGGAACTAACATTAGTTATAGTGGGGTTAGTCTGTGCCTGTATCACAATCAGTTCCTTGTTTTCTATCTCTGCCTTCAGATTACTGCTTTATAACATTAGTTATAGTGGGATTAGTCTGTGCCTGTGTCATGATCAGTTCCTCGTTTTCTATCTCTGCCCTTAGATTACTGCTTTATAACATTAGTTATAGTGGGATTAATCTGTGCCTGTGTCACAATCAGTTTCTCGTTTTCTATCTCTGCCTTCAGATTACTGCTTTCTAACATTACTTCTAGTGTGATTAGTCTGTGCCTGTGTCAGGATCAGTTCCTCGTTTTCTATCTCTGACCCTAGATTACTGCTTTCTAACATTAGTTATAGTAGGATTAGTCTATGCCTGTGTCACAATCAGGTCCTCGTTTTCTATCTCTGCATTCAGATTACTGTTTTACAACATTAGTTATAGTGGGATTAATCTGTGCCTGTGTCACAATCAGTTTCTCGTTTTCTATTTCTGCCTTCAGATTACTGTTTTACAACATTAGTTATAGTGGGATTAGTCTGTGCCTGTGTCAGGATCAGTTCCTCGTTTTCTATCTCTGACCCTAGATTACTGCTTTATAACATTAGTTATAGTAGGATTAGTCTATGCCTGTGTCACAATCAGGTCCTCGTTTTCTATCTCTGCATTCAGATTACTGTTTTACAACATTAGTTATACTGGGATTAATCTGTGCCTGTGTCACAATCAGTTTCTCGTTTTCTATTTCTGCCTTCAGATTACTGTTTTACAACATTAGTTATAGTGGGATTAATCTGTGCCTGTGTCACAATCAGTTTCTCGTTTTCTATTTCTGCCTTCAGATTACTGTTTTACAACATTAGTTATAGTGGGATTAGTCTGTGCCTGTGTCAGGATCAGTTCCTTGTTTTCTATCTCTGACCCTAGATTACTGCTTTATAACATTAGTTATAGTAGGATTAGTCTGTGCCTGTGTCACAATCAGGTCCTCGTTTTCTATCTCTGCCTTCAGATTCTGTTTTACAACATTAGTTATAGTGGGATTAGTCTGTGCCTGTGTCAGAATCAGTTTCTCGTTTTCTATCTCTGACCCTAGATTACTGCTTTATAACATTAGTTATAGTAGGATTAGTCTGTGCCTGTGTCACAATCAGGTCCTCGTTTTCTATCTCTGCCTTCAGATTACTGCTTTATAACATTAGTTATAGTGGGATTAGTCTGTGCCTGTGTCACGAACATTAGTTATAGTGGGGTTAGTACAAAGTACAGCCAATTATTAGTAGGAAGAGAGAGCATACCAGTTGGAGGCGCAGGAAATGGTGGGAAAAGAGCAAACATAAGAAGATACAGGGAAAAGTAGAAAAAAGGAGCACACAGAGGGGCAGATTTGTAGGATAAAAGGAGCAGACAGACAGAGGGGCAGATTTGTAGGATAAAAGGAGCAGACAGACAGAGGGGCAGATTTGTAGGATAAAAGGAGCAGACAGACAGAGGGGCAGATTTGTAGGATAAAAGGAGCAGACAGACAGAGGGGCAGATTTGTAGGATAAAAGGAGCAGACAGACAGAGGGGCAGATTTATAGGATAAAAGGAGCAGACAGACAGAGGGGCAGATTTGTAGGATAAAAGGAGCAGACAGACAGAGGGGCAGACTTGTAGGATAAAAGGAGCAGACAGACAGAGGGGCAGACTTGTAGGATAAAAGGAGCAGACAGACAGAGGGGCAGATTTGTAGGATAAAAGGAGCAGACAGACAGACAGAGGGGCAGAGTTATAGGATAAAAGGAGCAGACAGACAGAGGGGCAGATTTGTAGGATAAAAGGAGCAGACAGACAGACAGAGGGGCAGACTTGTAGGATAAAAGGAGCAGACAGACAGACAGACAGAGGGGCAGATCTATAGGATAAAAGGAGCAGACAGACAGAGGGGCAGATTTGTAGGATAAAAGGAGCAGACAGACAGAGGGGCAGATTTGTAGGATAAAAGGAGCAGACAGACAGACAGACAGAGGGGCAGATCTATAGGATAAAAGGAGCAGACAGACAGAGGGGCAGATTTGTAGGATAAAAGGAGCAGACAGACAGAGGGGCAGATTTGTAGGATAAAAGGAGCAGACAGACAGAGGGGCAGATTTGTAGGATAAAAGGAGCAGACAGACAGAGGGGCAGATTTGTAGGATAAAAGGAGCAGACAGACAGAGGGGCAGATTTATAGGATAAAAGGAGCAGACAGACAGAGGGGCAGATTTGTAGGATAAAAGGAGCAGACAGACAGAGGGGCAGATTTATAGGATAAAAGGAGCAGACAGACAGAGGGGCAGATTTGTAGGATAAAAGGAGCAGACAGACAGAGGGGCAGATTTGTAGGATAAAAGGAGCAGACAGACAGGGGGGCAGATTTATAGGATAAAAGGAGCAGACAGACAGACAGACAGGAGGTAACAGTAAGAAGAAGTAGGAGCTCTAGGCCCCGCCCCTATGTGACATATGTTGGTGTTTACAACACGTGCTGCACACGGCACTAAGTCCCACTACTCCCCCCTCAGCTCCGCATGTTCCTACACCGACCCCATGGGGCCCCTCATACACCAGTAATGTTACTGAACTCATGGCTTGTTATTTGCACTCACCCTGTGTCCTGCACATTTATCTGCACTCACTGCTGCTCTACACTCACTCCCAACATCACTCACACTCACTTGTGCAACAACAACACTCACATGCACAGGAGCAAGCAGCAGTCACACACCAGCCTGACTCTCTCTGACCTGCAGTTTCAGTCCCAGTGCAGCAGTCTCTCTCTCTCCCTCTCTGTCTCACTGTCAGTCTCAGCTCCAGGGCAGCAGTTTGTCTGTCTCTCTGGCAGGAAGTGAGGTCATTAGGAATCTGCACAGTCCAACCCACCCCCTCCCAACTGAGCCTGCTCCTCTTCCATTAACCCTTCCCTTACCCACCTAGCCTGCAACCTCTTCCATTAACCCTTCCTTTACCCACCCAGCCTGCGCCTCATCCATTAACCCTTCCCTTACCCACCCAGCGCCTCTTCCATTAACCCTTCCCTTACCCACCCAGCCTGGGCCTCTTCCATTAACCCTTCCTTTACCCACCCAGCCTGCGCCTCGTCCATTAACCCTTCACTTGCCCACTGAGCCTGCGCCTCCTCAATTAACCCTTCCCTTACCCACCCAGCCTGAGCCTCTTCCATTAACCCTTCCCTTATCCACTGAGCCTGCGCCTCTTCCATTAACCCTTCCCTTACCCACCCAGCCTGCGCCTCTTCCATTAACCCTTCCCTTAGCCACCCTGCGCCTCTTCCATTAACCCTTCCCTTACTCACTGAGCCTGCGCCTCTTCCATTAACCCTTACCCACCCAGCGCCTCTTCCATTAACCCTTCCCTTACCCACTGAGCCTGCGCCTCTTCCATTAACCCTTCCCTTACCCACTGAGCCTGCGCCTCATCCATTAACCCTTCCCTTACCCACCCAGTCTGCACCTTTTCCATTAACCCTTCCCTTACCCACCCAGCGCCTCTTCCATTAACCCTTCCCTTACCCACCCAGCGCCTCTTCCATTAACCCTTCCCTTACCCACCGAGCCTGCGCCTCTTCCATTAACCCTTCCCTTACCCACCCAGCCTGCGCCTCTTCCATTAACCCTTCCCTTGCCCACTCAGCCTGCGCCTCTTCCATTAACCCTTCCCTTCCCCACTCAGCCTGCGCCTCTTCCATTAACCCTTCCCTTACCCACCGAGCCTGCGCCTCTTCCATTAACCCTTCCCTTACCCACCCAGCGCCTCTTCCATTAACCCTTCCCTTACCCACCCAGTCTGCGCCTCTTCCATTAACCCTTTCCTTACCCACCCAGCGCCTCTTCCATTAACCCTTCCCTTACCCACTCAGCCTGCGCCTCTTCCATTAACCCTTCCCTTACCCACCCAGCCTGTACTTCTTCCAATAAGGATGGGGGACAGGCTCTGTTAGTGGGGGGATGAGCACAACACACATTAGACTTCCTTTGTCCTAATAAACGATTCTGTATTGTTTAACCCTATGAATGCTTATTGGGAAGGCCTCACTAACCCTATGGACTTACACGTGTGACAATTTGCCACACTTCCATGTGTTTATACATATAATTGTTATTATACACATCCCTCGCTCTGTTTCCAGACAACTACGTGTTTGGGGGAGTCTGTCCGTGATCAGGACAGTTCCACACGTTGGGATGATTATGTGTAGATGACGTGGGCATGGGGAGCACGTGTCAGGGAGAGCCAATCATAATCTCCGCAAATAAACAACAGGGAGCGCGCTGAGTCTACAAGAAATGCGCATGCGCATCATACCGGACATATCTCGTGAGTCCAATAGAGCCTATCCGCACAACTGAAGTACAGACCAACCACAACGGATGAAGCGCGAAGAGTCCCTCACGCTTATTGGCTGCAGCCTTAGCTCCTCCCATTGAATACATCTAGCAAGACACGTGATGCCGGAAGTTGCTCATCTTCACAAAACAAATAAGCAAAGGCTTCAAAGCGCGTCGATGTTGTTTCTATGGTAACGGAGCAAATCACCGTTGTCACGTGGTGCCAATGCGGAAGTGTCTGTGTTTAGAATCTAAGGCCGGTGAGTGTGAGGCGTTAAAGTCTAAAGATGCGTCTCCCGCCCCTTCCCACCGTCACTGCCGGTATCTCCTCGTTATCCCCCTCTCCTCTGTGTGTCTCTCTCTCTCCTTCCCTCTGTCTCTTTAGCTCTCCTCTGTGTGCGAGTGTCTCATTGCTTATTATTCCCAGTCAGCGAGTGTGTGAATCAGTGAGTGAGTGAGTGTGTGAGTGAGTGAATCAGTAAGTAAGTGAGTGAGTGAATCAGTCAGTGAGTGTGTGAGTGAGTGAGTGTGTGAGTGAATCAGTAAGTGAGTGTGAGTGAATCAGTCAGTCAGTGAGTGTGTGAGTGTGTGAATCAGTGAGTGTGTGAATCAGTGAGTGTGTGAATCAGTGAGTGAATCAGTGAGTGAGTGAGTGTGTGAGTGAGTGAGTGTGTGAGTGAGTGAATCAGTGAGTGAGTAAGTGAGTCAGTGAGTGAGTGAATCAGTGAGTGAGTGAGTGTGTGAGTGAGTGAATCAGTGAGTGAGTGAATCAGTGAGTGAATCAGTGAGTGAATCAG